>NW_020539881.1:147430-178531 GCF_003426905.1 Ctenocephalides felis
TGAAGATGACACAAACTATGTGTCGAAACGTATGGAAAAAATAAAAATGTTTTTTAAAGTCATACAAATTTTTTAATTACAAATTTTTAATTGATGTATTGCCCTGAAACTGAATATCACATATTTCAACATCAAAATTATATAAAAAATTTTAATATATATATATATAATATATATAATATACATAAATGATTTAATCATCAAATATAGCAAACTGCATGCACGTTAAAGGAATGTTTGTCTGTTGAATGTTTGAAAATAGGAACAAATAATCGTTAGAAATAGATAACGATTTCGATCAGAATGATAAATTAGAAAAAATAAACCGCCAAATGTCTGTTATAATAAGATATATGTGATATAAATTATATCAAGGCTCGGCCAATTAATATAGAGAGAAAATACTATTAGTCATCCCTGGGCGAAATGAGTCACGAGAAGTAGAAAAACCACGGTATCCAAAAAAATTCAATGAAATGATGCAACAATTAAATATTAAGCATCATGATTTTACAAGTGCATGTCAGATTGAATTTTACGGTTTATTAAAATTGCATGAAAAGCTTACAAAAGTGTACAGATAATTAAATAATTGCTTACAAAAAACCATACATAATCGAGACTCTAATGTGCGTTTGTGGAATCAAAAAAATGTCTTACATTTCAATCAAGATATAGTAGCGAATATGGAATCGGACAGTAAACCATCAGAAATCCCAAAACTTCGAAAGACCGTTATTGGATCCAGCAAATACAGCAAGATACCTCGCGAAGAAGGTCGGACCAATATGTTTACATCGGAAAAGGTCTCGCTGCGTTCAACTTCATCAGTTTCTGACTCAAGACAGGAAGTAATATCATCTAGTAATAGTGCATCTACAAGCCTCACTCAACCACATTCTGATGTCAAGAAACCTCCTAATTCATGGCAAGTAGTCAATTTCAAAAAAGAAAAACTTCATTTGAACCATTAGGAATAGATGTCAAAATTCAAAACAGATTTTCGGCCCTTTCAACAATAGAAACAGCTAATGATGACAACTCAGTTAAACCGGCTCCAGTCAGTAAGCCCCCTCCAATTTTTATTTACGGAGTTGACGATATTAATGATATGTCTAATCAATTAAATGAAATAATTCCGCACGATCAATATTTCCTGAGAAGTTTAGCTAACAATACATTTAAAATTCTATGTAATTCTGTCGACCATTTTCGAACTTTATCCAGACATCTAAAAGAAACTAATGCCGTATATCATACATATCAATTAAAAGAAGAGAAGGCTTATAGGGTTGTTCTTAGAAATGTACACTTTTCAACAAGCACAGATGCAATTAAATTAGAACTATTAAAACAGGGTCATGTAGTACGTAATATCCTAAATATTAGACATAGAATAACAAAAGAACCTCTTAATATGTTTTTTGTTGATCTGGAACCAAATAGAAATAACAAAAATATTTATAACATTTATAAATTATTCAACTGCATAATACGCGTCGAACCACCGAGAAAGTCCAACAACATTATACAATGCACTCGCTGTCAACTCTTTAATCACACCAAAAAATACTGCAATAGACCATTTGCTTGCCTAAAATGCGGTGACAATCATAATACTAATGCTTGTACCAAAGATCCGAATGCTCCGGCATGTTGTTATTTTTGCGACGGTGCTCATCCAGCTAATTATCGCGGTTGCTCATACTTCCAAAAAATTAAAGAACAAAGAAACAAAACTCCAGTAAATCAATCAGTCATAAATCCAAATCCAAATAACCAAAATTTTAAAAATTCTATTAATTCTAATTCTAATAATAAAATAAACAACATTTCTCCGGCCTTAAATCCAACAATTCAAAATTCATCCTATGCAGACATTGCAAAAAACAATTACTCTGCTTCTAATCATTCACCTTCAAATCCCGATTCTGATTCTCTAGCAACACTTATTTTAGAATTTAAAAATATCTTCAATCAGCTTTTGCAACAGAACACCATAATAATAAATATGTTATCCACGTTAGTCAACAACAAAAGCAATGGCAAAAATAATTAAAATTGCTGAATGGAATGCCAACGGTTTAATACCTCACAAAAATGAAGTAGAATGTTTTTTAAAGTTAAACTTAATAGATATCTTATTAATCTCAGAAACTCACTTCACTGAAAAAAACTACTTTAAAATTTATAACTACACTACTTATAATTCAAATCACCCAAGTGGCAGGGCTCGCGGCGGTTCGGCTATATTAATCAAAAATAATATAAAGCATTTTGTTCTACCAAATATTTCTGATGATTTTCTACAAGCAATTCAAATTTCTGTTGAAAAAAATTTATATAATTTTTGTGTTTCTGCTGTTTATTGTCCACCAAGATTCAAAATTTCTTGTGCTCAGTTTTCTTCATTTTTCTCTCAATTAGGTAATAAATTTATCATTGGTGGTGACTTTAATTGTAAACATATTGCCTGGGGTTCTAGACTGACTACAGCCAAAGGAAAGATTCTTCATGCAGCCATAGGGCAAAATAACCTCTCCTTTATATCAACTTGCAGTCCAACTTATTGGCCTTCTGACCCTACTAAAGTTCCAGACCTTTTAGATTTTTTTATTGTGAAAGGTATTGATCTTTCAAATCTCAATATTGAATCTAGTTACGATCTCTCTTCAGATCATTCTCCAATACTTGTGACGTTTAGCACATTTCCTACTCCAGTTATCAACAATCATATTCTACACAACAATCTTTCTAACTGGATTCAATTCAAATCCATACTTGATTCAAAATTATTTCCAAAATCTAGGCCTACAAGCGTTATTGATATAGAAAATAATATAGATTATTTTTCTGAGATTGTACGTGAAACAACCAAGCAGGTCACCCCGAACATTATTCCAAGAAATGATAATCTAATAATTCCGCAAGAGATTAAGAAGCTAATTGCACAGAAACGAAGAGCAAGACGAACCTGGCAACATTCTCATCTGCCAACGGATAAGACAACGCTTAATCATCTCAATAACACGCTGAGGAAAAAAATGAAAGAATGGAAGAATTGTACATTCAGGTCGTATATATTGCAGCTAAATAGGTACGATAATTCCATATGGAAACCAATCAGAAATAAAAGTAAACCCCTACAACAAAACCCTCCTCTGAAAATAACCAACCAAAACGGATTCATTTGGGCAAAAAGCAACGAAGAAAAAGGCATTTGCTGATCATCTAAGTAGCATTTTTAGCGCTCGAAATATTTCCCAGAATAATTTAATTAATAATTTCGTAAATCAACCCATACATTCTACACCGTTAGGACATTTTTCACCAAATGATGTCTTATGTGAAATAAAAAGGATAAAAAATAGATCTTCGCCGGGTATGGATAAAATTACTCCAAAGATGTTAAAAGAATTGCCTACAAAAGGTATTTTATATATAACGAATATTTTCAACGCCATACTTCAATACAATTATTGGCCCACAGCGTGGAAGACAGCAGAAATTATTATGATCGCTAAACCAAACAAAAACCATCACACTGCTAGTTCATACCGTCCTATCAGTCTTTTATCGATATTATCGAAAATTTTAGAGAGACTTTTGTTGCAGAGATTGTCAGAAGATCATCCGAATGACAGTTGGATTCCTCATCATCAGTTTGGCTTCAGAAAAAATCACTCTACAATTCAACAATGCAACAGAACGGTGTCTCGTATTCTTGAAGCCATGAATAGAAAGGAACACAGGGTAGCCGTATTCTTAGATGTCAGTCAGGCTTTTGATAAGGTTTGGCACTCAGGACTCCTATATAAAATCAAAACAACTTTTCCAAACTACTTCAATATCTTAAGCTCATATTTGCTTAATAGAAAATTTAGAATCAAAATTAAAGATGTGACTTCGAGCATCAGAAATATAGAATGCGGGGTACCACAGGGCAGTGTGCTAAGCCCTGTACTTTATCTTCTTTTCACAAACGATATGCCCACAGATGATCTTCTAACCATATGCACTTACGCCGATGACATAGCAATTATTTCATGCAATTCCGATATTAGAACAGCAACTTGTCAGTTACAAAATTATTTATCTAGTCTCGAAAAATGGTTTTTAGATTGGAATATCAAAATCAATATCGAAAAATCTCAGCACATAATTGTTTCTCTAAAACATCACAACAGTCCACCTATCATCATGAACAATTCAATAATTCCACTATGCAATTCTGTTAAATATTTAGGCATGCACATTGATTCGAAATTGACATGGAGAACGCACATTGAATATAAAAAGAAACAAATCCAACTGAAAATAAAAGATTTTTACTGGCTTTTTGGGAGGAAATCTGAAATCTCTCTCGATAACAAGGTACTTTTGTATAAAACTATCATAGTGCCCATTTGGACTTATGGAATCGAACTATGGGGTTGCTCATGCAAATCTAACATAAACATCATTCAAAGGTGCCAGAATAAAATTCTGCGTATCCTTACTAATGCGCCTTGGTATATTTCGAATTTTTGCCTACATAAGGATTTGAAAATCTCAACAGTCAACGAAATGATCAAGTTTAGAAGTTCATCTTTCAACAACAAATTAATCCAGCATACAAATCCTACAATTCAAGCGATTCAGAGACCGATAAGAAGATTGAGCAAGAAATGGCCTTCCGATCTACCAAACTCCTAGCCCAATGTCTGCACGCGTCCTGACGTAGTACGCGGCATACATCATCACGTCATCGTTCATTTATGTTATTATTTTTGTATTACTGTTTTAATTTAATTTTTATTTTAACTTTTTTCATTTTATATTCAATGTATTGCATTTTTTGTTGTTTTTGTATTTTTTTTTGCTCATATCAATTTTGTAAATAAGACATTAAAGTCTTGATTAACAAAAATAAATTGTAACAAAAAAAAAAAAAAAATGATTTTATATTGCATATATTATGTGTTTAAAATGGGAAAAATAACCTTTTAAATATTTTCAAGCAAATCGGCATGTATAGTTAAAAGTATGGTTCTAAATACACTATACCAACCTATAACAAAAAAAAGAGTGCGCGTAAGGATCACACGCGACTGAAGTAAAACTTTTAATATTGTATGAGTAGGCAATTAAGATAAAAATAAAAAAACATATTTGAATTTTAAAAATCATTTATTAATAATCACATAACATCAATAACACAGTTTAAAACAACAGCGATAGATTAATTGCTATCATATTTCATATATGATATAATAGGTTTGTGATAACTGAAATGAGAGACATAAATTTTGCTTTGTAAACTATGTACATTTCTTGAGAAAACTGCATCAATAGTCGTGCCATATCTTGTGGTTGATTCAAATGGAGAATTATTCATTGTTAAATTAAATTTATAATTTAAAAAATCAATTAATGGTTGAGATTCTTCTGAACGAAAATTGACATTGAAATCTCCAGCAATAAATGTAAAGGACGACTATAATTAATGTTTGATTCTGAGTGTTCACACAGCGGACAACTGCAATATCACCTACTTGTGTAATTTCATTAGGAATATCCAGTAATATTGTTGGCGCAAGAAACTGCATAGAAGTGGCATTATGAAGAGTATCTGAACATGAATGATAGACAGCTACACCACCTGCTCTTGAGTTTGATCGTTTGTATTGAGTAACGCAGTAATAGTTCTGAATATCAATTCGTTCCTCATTATTAATCCAAGTTTCCGAAAATAACAAAAACGTTCAACGTTGTAGCACTTTATCTTGCAGATCAGGCAAATGAGCTCGTAAACTTTGGCAGTTAAAGGAAAACAATGAAATGTCGTTCAAACTTATTATCTCACTCAATTTTTCTTCTTGTGTTATTAATCTACAAGTTGAAAGTCTTTGGAATTCAGTTTGTAAGTCCATTAATCCTGCTGGCCGTTTTCTTCCATGATAAAATTTTTTGTCGTTGTTTTTTGAAATGATGAACAATCCATTAATGCTGGTAACTCGTGATAATGAAACATATAGAAGCTGCTGATTATGTGTTTTATTGTATTCATATACAATTTCATCAAAAGTACCACCTTGTGATTTGTGTATTGTGAGTGCACAAGCAGACACTAAAGGAAAATGATTTCTTTTGGCAAATTTGATTTTATTTCTATTCATTGGAATAGATGAAGATCTCCTGAGAATCGGCACTTCCTAATTTTGTTACCCATCTTACCAGGAAATTCAAACCACAAATGTAGAAGTTCATCATTATCGCCACGTTCTATGTACACTAATTTTCCTACACAACCATTAGCTAAGCCATCACTCACTATTCAGAACTAAAATTATTTCATACGGCAAACCCCCGGTATCAATAACCGATTTTTGTGAAACTGCTGACGAATGTATGATTGTTGATCTGTCGCATGGCAAACTACACAAATATCTATCCGTGGCAGTAGATATTATTTTGTCTTCAACGATTCAATATAAATTTATTATATTCCATGACACATTTATTCTCTAAGAAAAGTCTTATTCCATGAGGACATAATACGGCAACCTCTTCTTTTGTAAAAAACGTGATTCAATTAATGCAATTTCATATAGGGTTCAGCGTGTTTAGCGTTCGACTTACGCATGACATGACGAGAGTGGATCGCGACTCGCGACATCAGCGCCTACCTGCGTCGTAGTGTTCAACTTCACGTTGGCGTTTTCGTTGCATTTGTACGGATTTACACCCGTGTCGCGCCTACAGAAATTTTTACACCCATATCGCGCCTAAAGAAGTTTCACTTCAATATTTTGATAGTCTTCCCTTTAAGGGAATTTAGATAATAGTATTACTATTATCCGTCAAGAAAAACTGCGTTCCTTATCAATTTCGTCGAGTTTCATTCTGTGTTCATATTACCTTGTAAACAATTTGGTGTTAATTTAGCAGAACTATTAGGCGATGTCACAAATAAAATAGGCAAACAATTATCAAAAGCTCAACTTTTAATAATTGACGGTGTTAATACTCGAACCAGAGAAAGAGGTTCCAGAAACAGCAGTATGGTGGTAGAAACCAAATGTCAACCTAGCAAGATGTAATAAATTAAAATTAATCGAAATAAAAACCCATTAATAATCTTGACAGCCGATCATGGAGCTTCAATCAATCGATAAAGTGAAAACTAGTTTTTAATTCATTAAGAAAAAACAGCAACATAGACGTAAAATTGCAGGAAAGGATTGATTTGAAAATTGATATCAAGTATGCTCACGAGCGATATTGATATTGATGTAGATAGGCTAATTAATGGCGCTTACGGTGTTTTAAAATATTTTACGTTCGACAAAATAAAACACATGAAATTATATGGGTTTCAGCTGCCCTAGTGGGAAAAAAGGCTAGAAGCAATAGCAAGGAATATATGATATATAGCGATATATTATTGTTAAAATGTAATAATAAATGTTTATTTTGACTCCTATAAGAAAACTATATTGGTGCATAAATTCTTAAGATGACTAAAAATACCGTATTTAGAGAAAAAAAAAGAGTGCGCGTAAGGATCACACGCGATTGAAGTAAAACTTTTAATATTGTATGAGTAGGTAATTAAGATAAAAATAAAAAAAACATCATATTTGAATTTTAAAAATCATGTTTTAATAATCACATAACATCAATAATAATAAGATCTCCTGAGCATCGGCACAGCTGTCCTACTGATATTAAGAGTTTGAATATGATGTGAAGCTTTCTTCCTAATTTTGTTACCTATCTTACCAGGAAATTCAAACCATAAACGTAGAAGTTCGTCATTATCGCCACGTTCTATGTACACTAATTTTCCTACACAACCATTAGCTAAGCCAAGGATGAGCAACCCGCGGACCGCATGCGGCACGCCGGATGCTTTTCTGCGGCCCGCCAAGCATTTTTTAACTACAGATTATTTTTCTAGATATTTTATCAAATACGGCTTTAAGAACTAATTTTGTTATCAGTCACATACTGGTAAAAACTGTTGTTAGCAGAAAAATGCATTTCCTGATGAAATAAATATTAATTAATTGCAAGAAAAATTGAGAACTTGTCCGAGAGCATAGCAACAACGCATTTCTAAATTTAAAATAATTTAATAAGTAAATCTTATAAAGTCGCGAGGGTAAAATCATCGTGAATGTGCTTTTCAATACTGAAGTACGTTAGCTTAATGGTGATGCAATGCTTAAAGGAGTATACGACCCAAATGGCGATATTTATAAATTGTTTTTGGATATGAAAGAACAATTGTAGTACTTTCGTAATTTTGGTAATAAATCATAATATCTTTTGCAGATTCTTGTGTTTCGCTTTTCATATTTAAGAAAAAAATGTGAACAAATTTTAATTGTGATTTCAAATGTTCAAAGGTAACAAGACAGCTGTTTTCATGTAAATGTTTTCTTCACTATTCACCATGCAAATAATATAGCATGCAAAATAATACAGTTTTAAAAATTGTATTTTTTCAGTAAACATCGAATTTTTTTATAAATCTAACGTCGCCCTGAAAAAAAAACGCAAATCAAATATGATAATTTTTTTTGGAAGTACGTATGTGTGCGAACAATTACACAGATCCACAAAAGAGAAGGATAATAATTAATCGCTGGATAATGATTAATCCATTCAGAAAAAATTCTATATTGAAGATTGTGCCAGTTTTTAAATGTTTTTCCATATTTTGTGTCCCAATTTTGACTGTATATTTATTACATTTGAAAACACATGTCACACATCCAATCAAGACAAATTTTTATGTGGACTTGTATTAATTTCAACCATGAAATTCATAAAAAATTGCAATCTATCAAAACTGAGTAAAACATAGCAAAACTGCATACGCGTTGCTACTTTCCGCATTAAAAAATTAAAATAAAGAACGAAATTTAAAAAAAAACGGTTGATATTGATCAGCTTATATAAAAAAGCAGTGCCAAATTTTTTATTAAAGTTTTCAAGTAAATTAGTTTTTCTGCTTAACTATTTGTTTTTATTTAGTAGTAATATTTATAAACACTTATACACTCGTAATTATATAAAATAATACTTTTTTTAATTTTGAATTTTTGTTCTTGTGGCAATTTTATTGCAATTACATTATTCCCGCGCTTAGTCAATAAATCTTTTGACTTAATTTTAGTTCAGACTTTTGAGTTTATGAAAAAGCTTCAATTTTATTCAAAAAGAAAAAGCAATTTATTTTGTTCTTTATTTTAATTTTTTAATGCGGAATGGAAAACTACATACAACTCCAAATTTTCATTATTATAAAATAGTCATTTAAGTAGTCCAATCATTTTTTATATAGCTCGGTGATCGATGAATTAACTATATTCGCCATTTTTGTGAGCATTTTTAATTGAAATTCGATCAAAATTTTCTGAGTTTAGAAAAAATCCTAAATTTATCCAATCTGTCTGCTGCAACATTTTAAAAACAATTCTTAGATATTGGCAACGAAAGGGTTAATTCCGATAAAAATAACTGATTTGTAGACTTATCCTAACGGTACATGTCTTGCAGAAGGAGCAATTCTAGCAAAAAGAAATAGATTTTTAATATTATATATGAAGATAAAACTGTTTTTGAGAGAAAACTGAATTTTTCGCTAAGCATAGCATAGCATAATTCAAATATGAATGTTAGTATTTCAGCATTGCAGTGGGTAAATTATCAATGTAATTTGTGTTAGCTGCCCCTCATTTATATACCACAAAATTATACATTCAGAATTAGTTAGTCATTTCTTTTACTAATGATTTTCTAAAAATATTCTCTGTGGCTAAACGTTCGCCGGGTCAGCTAGTATATATAAATTACGTGCGGCCCGCCATAAAATTTTAAAATTTAAATTGGCCCGCGGGTTAAAAAGGTTGCTCGCCCTTGAGCTAAGCCATCACTTACATCAATATTAGTTGTTATTATGTAAAATTTATTCAGAACTAAAATTATTTCATACGGCAAAGCCCCGGTATCAATAACCGATTTTTGTGGAATTGCTGACGAATGTATGATTGTTGATCTGTCGCATGGCAACCTACATAAATATCCATGGCAGTAGATATTATTTTGTCTTCAACGAGATTCAATATAAATTTATTATATTCCATGACACATTTATTCTCTAAGAAAAGTCTTATTCCATGAGGACATAATACAGCAACCTCTTCTTTTGTAAAAAAAACGTGATTCAATTAATGCAAGTTCATACAGGGTTTAGCGCTCGACTTACGCATGACATGACGGGAGTGGATACTCGCGACATCAGCGCTTACAGCGTCGTAGTGTTCAACTTCACGTTGGCGTTTTCGTTGCATTTGTACGGATTTACACCCGTGTCGCGCCTAATGAATTTTTACACCCATATCGCGCCTAAAGAAGTTTTACTTCAATAAATTTCCGATCGTAATCGCCGAAGCAATGATAATCCATAGAAGCCTCTCTCGAACTATTCATTTATATTTTTAAGTTTTTTTCAACCTAGATATAAACAAACTAGAGTTCGATTTCTTCCTCTTTATTATTTGAATTACTTGGTTACTAAAAGGGACGATTCAAAAGTCTTGCCAAAAAATTGTTGAGGAAGGAGACAAATCGTATAACCAAAACGACCATTGTAAATTTTTCATTGAAAAAACTTTCCATTGAAACTCTAAAGCTGCATTGTTCCGAAAAAGCTTGATGTATGTAATTTGTTTATGAGAAATCGTGAAATTGATCTGAAAGACACCGAAGTCGAATCCTTTTTCTTCTTTGCAAAAGAAGACTTCTTTTGCCTCTAAATAAATTTTTTAATTAAACTTTTACTCTTAAATAACATTAATGTAAATAATAAACTAGTATAGTAATATAAATAATAATTGCTATTAAAAATGCAAGAATATATAATTAAAACAAAAGTGCAATGATATAATATTAGTTCATAAAATACGTATAAAATAAGTTCGGCCATAACTGACATATAGTTAGGTAGTCGTCTAGATTCTAGACTCTAGAAACACCGAGGACGAAGGACAACGATTCGTACGAAGGACCGTACACGAAGCGAGATGGCCTTATACAAATATCGGTTATATGAAAGAAAGAAGAGACATTCTCAAAAACCAGATGTTCATACATAGCCATATACATGTTAATAGTGCAATTTCAGAATATTTTTATTCTATAGGAATAAATATAAAACGTCTATATTTATAAATATAAATCGATATATTAACAGATTTTACAGATGATAATAGATTTAAATAATATTAATACATACCAAACAAGAAAAAAACAAATTTAAGCAAGTCATGTGACTAACTACAAAATTTCATTATTTAACATTTATTTTATTCGAAGTTTTGATTTTTTTTTATCAAACATTTTGTTTAATTTTTCTTTCTCAGTGCGGTACATACTGACATTATTTAAGTTTGTTAATTATTCTGATACTTTTGTACTACTATAATCTTGTATAATTTTATTTTTGTTTTGTTTACTGAATGATGACATACTTACAATGTCGTTAAATAATATAGTTAATAAATAAATACAATATAGTTAAATTATTTATTGCTTTTTTAACTTCCCCTAGGGTATTTATAGTAATGAGACGAAAATCGAAAATGAAGATTTTTGCATATCTTCACGTTTAATAATGGATTTAATTAATTTAGCTTTAATAAATTAATTCTGATCAAAAATATGTTTTTTAAGAGTCGCCATTGATGTTTTTGGTGCTAATTGGTGATTTAAAATTGATTATTTTCTTGACCAATGTTAATGTTACTTATTTCCCAAGTTCGATAATAAAGAAAAAATAAATGTGAACATAATATTTACAATTTATATTGAATTCATATAAAATTTATATCAAACTGTTAATTACAATCGAGCTGATCAATGATTAGCTATGTATTAGCTAAGATATTATCAATGAGTTAAATTCTGTTTTTTATATGAATTAAATAATATTTTTAAATGTGGATTAAATAATAATTTTGAATTTGGGGTAAATATTGTTTATTTATATTAATCTTATATTGATTTTCAATATTTAGCTTATATTAGTTTTGAATGGGATTTTAATATTGTTTATCAATATATTATATGGAGCCCATATTGGTTTTAATATTGACACTTACACAAAGGCATTAATGTAAAAAAATGTATCAAACTGTATGTATCAGCTTTAATCGTGTTCTTGGTGATAATTATTTAAAGTTAATTTTTTTCGTAACCCTTATAAAGACCACATATTTCCCAAGTTCAATAATACTGAAGAAACGAATCGTGGTTGCCCAGAAAAAAATGCATAACCCCCACATTTCAAATTTATATTTAATTTATAAGAAAAATGTATCAAACTATTAATTGCGATCGAGCATATGACTTTTTAAAAGCTTTAATCATGATTTTGGTGCTAACTAATTATTTAAAATTAATTTTTTTCGTAACCCTTATAAAGACCACATATTTCCCAAGTTCGATAATACTAAAGAAACGAATCGTGGTTGCCCAGAAAAAAATGCATAATCCCCACATTTAAAATTTATATTGAATTTAAAAGAAATATGTATCAAACTATTAATTGCGATCGAGCATATGTCTTTTTAAAAGCTTTAATCATGATTTTGGTGCTAATTAATTATTTAAAGTTAACTTTTTTCGTGACCCTTATAAATACCATGTATTTCCCAAGTTCGATAATACTGAAAAAACAAATCGTGGTTGCCCAGAAAAAAAATGCATAACCCCCACATTTAAAATTTATATTGAATTTAAAAGAAATATGTATCAAACTATTAATTGCGATCGAGCATATGACTTTTTAAAAGCTTTAATCATGATTTTGGTGCTAATTAATTATTTAAAGTTAATTTTTTTCGTAACCCTTATAAAGACCACATATTTCCCAAGTTCGATAATACTGAAGAAACGAATCGTGGTTGCCCAGAAAAAAAATGCATAACCCCCACATTTGAAATTTATATTTAATTTATAAGAAATATGTATCAAACTATTAATTGCGATTGAGCATATGACTTTTTAAAAGCTTTAATCATGATTTTGGTGCTAATTAATTATTAAATGTTAATTTTTTTCGTGACCCTTATAAATACCATGTATTTCCCAAGTTCGATAATACTGGAGAAACGAATCTTGGTCGCTCAGAAAAAAAGTGCATGAAACCCTCATTTCAAAATTATGTATAATTTGTGTAAATATAAAATTAGAGGCGTAAATCAGATGGGAAACATGTTTATTATTTGTAATAAACCATATAAAACACTTTTCCGATGAATTTTCCAAATTTTCCATAATTTTGAAAACAAATATTGTCCGGTCCATCTAAAGACAAGATTCGAATATTGCGCCACGATATTTTACCCCTCTAGCCACGATACATTTCTACTAGGGAGGTTTTATATAAAAATAATATTTATTTCACTTTAATACAATTACTTGATTATATAATAATACTTTATTATATTCAAATTATACAATTTATAATATTGTATTTTATTGTGTGATATAATATATGATTACTGGTTGAATGTTAATTAAAGAATCCCAAATGAAAATCAGAGCGCGTCCTATATATAGGGTTATATATTTAGTCTAGTACGCTTTGATTATAAAACATATTGATTGAATGGTAAATATATATATATATATATATATATATATATATATATATATATATCTTATTGTTGTATATAATTGGAAGTTATGATTATAAAATATGCTGATTGAATAAGTAAATGTATATATGAATAATATATATATATATATATATATATATATATATATATATATATATATATAACTAAACCACTGCTTAAATCTATCCTTCTTCAACTATATAGTCAATGATTTTAAATTTTGGCGCCATTAGATATATTTCTAATGTCGTCCAACCTGAACGAAGTAAAAGTGTCATGGTTCAACAAGAAATTTGTTCATTTTGGGATCGTACTTCGAGCCGAAAACATAATTCCAAAAAGGTAAGTGTTAGTATTATATCATATTAAAAAAAACTAATTAATAAATATTAAAACATATTTATTATCCATTCATAGGACTTGCGTTAACTGTTGAGAATTAAAAAACATTGAAAATGTCCGATAACTTGAACATCCCTACATGTGAAATTTGTAGTAAAATTTTTACTTCAAAATACAACTTAAATAGACATAAAGTGATTCACAAGGACGTATTACCATTTAAAGGTAATGTTTGTCAAAAAACATTTTCACAGAAAATGATATTAAAAAGAAACGAAAAGGTCCATAGTGATGATCGTCCGTTTGAGTGTAATATTTGCTACGAATCCTTCAGAAAGAAGTTTTATTTAAACAGGCTTCTAAAAACTCATGCTGCTGATATGCCTTTTAAATGTAGTATATGCGATGAAATGTTTTTGAATAAAATCACATTGTTAGAACATAGAACAACACATGCCGTAGAACGCCCTTTTAAATGCCAAACTTTCAACAAAACATTTACAAGAAATTTTAACTTAAAACAGCATTCCGGAATACATTCAGAGGAACGACCATTCGAATGTAATTTATGCAATAAAAAATTCAAACAAAAGGTGACATTAATAAAGCATAAAAAATCATTCGAATGAATATCTGTGTGAATGCAATTTCTGCAAAAAGGCATTTAAAACAAAGAGCAACCTTAAACAACATGTAAATGTTGATAAAGGCGAAAAACGGTTTAAATGTGGTACATGCGATAGAAGTTTTAGGCAAAAAATCGCCCTAAAAGAGCACGAGAAGGTTCATACAAATGAACGCCCTCATAAATGCAATACTTGCAACAAGACCTTCAAGACGAAATGGAATCTGACGCAGCATGAGAGAACTCATATGGACGAAAAACCCTTTAAGTGCGAAATATGTCAAAAGCAGTTCACGCAAAAAAAGACATTAAAACAACACCGAATAGTGCATCTCAAATAATAACACCGATGATTGTGAATTTACCATCATTTAATTTATATTTATAATTTTCCAAGAATTACATTAATTTATTATTAGTTATTTATTATTTACTTATGTATATTTATATAGTATTTTCATATCTGTCAGACAGCGGTATGAGTGATTATGTAAAGTTTTCATTTTGTATATACATCTTATTTGACTATATCATTATTATAATATGTATTGGATTCGATTACCGACAGTTGAACTGTACACATCGCAGAGTGTTATCAGTATAACATAATAACAAGTCAGTCTATCTGTAGTCAAATAACAATAAACATATTATACCTGTGCAGTGTAGATATCTAAAACCGCCATGTGCCCCTTGTGGGTACACGCAAGTGAATTTAATTTTCCATCTATCAAAAATAAACTCAATTGAGTTTAATTTAAGTGAAATTAACCCTCCGTCGGTCGGCGTGGTCTGGCCAGGCTTTCTTCGACTTCAATTATAAAAAAAATACTTCTAGTAATCCTATTGACTTGAAATTTCTTGACTTTTCTTAAAATTTCATTAGCTGTCGATCAATGAAAAAATCAGGAAGAAAAAATGTACAGAAGGATAAAAATAAGGATATTAACTTTTTTATACTTCGAACGGTTGGAAAGGTCTATCTAGACCACCCATACATTTTGTATAAAATATACGCTTTTTGATGCCAAAATCTTGGACACGCGAAAAATTATTGTTCACGCATCGCACGCTGCGTAAAATGTGCCAAAGAGCATCTAACAAAAGATAGTATCAATTTTGCAATCTATCTTTTAACATACTTTTGACCATTCGAACCGGATGGTCAAATCAGTGAACAACAAGTATTATTTCAACTGTATAGCATATATATCATGCATAAATCTTAACATCGTATTATTTTATTTAAATATACAACAGTTAAACTACTTATCTTTTAATCGGTTTGATATAGCCCTTATACAAGTATATCCGGTCCTTCAAAAATTTAAACAAAGTGTAATAATTTAAAATCGGCAGCATCTCGGTAGATCACAAACTTCTATACATCTTTTAATCATTCTTGTAACAATAGATCGTTTTTGAAAAAAAAATATAGCAACAATATAAATAATGCTATTAAAGATCACCTTATTTTTGATCTTTTAACTTAGTAGACTGATCGATTGTACACCAGATGACTTTATTTAAATACTAATACAAGTAAATTTGAACCTAGAGATGCTGTCTTGGCTGGTAAAGGTAAATCCATGAGTAATGAAAAGAAGGTTTGAAATGTTTGCCATATTTGAGTATTTCAATCAAGTATAATGACAGTTCTTATGCATCAGTCGATTGCTTAAAATGGATTACTTTCATCACCAGGAGATATCATTGATCATACTATGTAGCTAGCGTCTGTATACATGTAGAACGAGTTATACAGAAATTGAAAATTATTAAAATTCTACATGAAATACCAAAAGAATCTGGCTGATAATAATTTAACTTTATATGTATTTGAAGACACTAAAAAAGGAACAAAAACAACTTTATATGTAATCTCTAAACTTCTTGCATTTGCCATCATATAGTCAAAGTATTACAAAGTCAATAAATGTAAATGAGTACAGTAGATGTGAGAGATGCAATGGAAACATGGAACAAAAAATCAAAAACAAAACAGTTCAGTCAATTTTTACCTATGCAAGAAAAACACTTAAGAAATAGATTTAGCGATTCGGGAAATTAATCAGTTAGAAAATGAAGAATCATTAATAAGCCTCAACAAGACAATCTCAACAAATAATGATGAATTGGAAATAACAGAATACCCTACATGATGTGAAGATATTTCAAAAAAGAGTCTATTTTATGACTTTTTTAATATTAAATGTGAAATTGTCAAACATATGCCGAAGGAAGGATACAAAAATCCTTTCTTTAACCCGGCATTTTCAAATTACATACTAAACAGATATATTCCAATTATACCTTTGTGGTCAGCTCTAATGCTAGACAACGACAGAAAACATTTGTATTCAAATGCTGTTGTGGAATCATATTTTAATACATTAAAGAACAATGTCTGCCATGGTGCTAAAAATATGAAGATGGGACGTTGTATAAACATAATTAAGGATTATATCGAGTATTGCAATAATTATTTAATAAATAGATCTCCTTTATTACATAAACCTAATTCTGAGAAAAGTAACGAAAGTTATATTAGAGAAGAAATAGAAGTCAGGAGGAGTAAAGCAGGAAAAACAATATCAAACGTTTGAAAAAAAAGCAATACAAAGACATTAAATGTAAATGAAGACCATGACATATCAACAGTAGATGTGAGAGATGCAATAGAAACATGGAACAAACTAGCTGTAAGTGGAATTCTGTCTTAAGGCAATTAGGGCATCGTGCCTTAAGGCAAATTGCTGGAACTTCCCGTACCAAAAATTATTATTTTTTTTTTAAACGATTAACATTTTTGAAAAGAATTACTTTGAAAAAATAAGATTTTTGAGAAACTATAAATTGGACAAAAAATTAGTTTTTTTTTGAAAAAAAAGAATTTTTAAAAAAAAATTTTTTTTCAAAGCAATCGTACTGCTTTAACTACATAGGGACAAAATATAAAGCGCGTAAGCGCCGCGTCGCTGTCTAACGCATAAGCATTGGTACGGAACCGATAGGAATGTTAACAAAATGTATACTTATTGTTAAAATCTCTATAAAATGTCTGATAATTTGATGTGCATATGTCTAATGATCATTTTTGACCGCCAATTGGCTCATTTTTTTACTTTTTCCTCTATATCTCCGAAACCGCTGGACCTACCTTCATGAAAGTTGTATCGATTCTTCACCTTGCCAATACAAATAAAATGTTTTTTAAATTATTAAAATCGGACGCTCCGTTCTCTTAAAAATTGAGTTACCGTTTTCGGAACTTTTTGCCCCGTATCTTCGGAACGGCTTGACCTGCCTCTACCAAAAACTAATCAGCACGTCTCCTTATCAATACGGATCGAATGTTTTTTGAATTATTCAAATCGGTTGATCCGTGTTCCCGAAATCGTCGACGAAAATTTGTATCCGCACATACATACACACACATACATACATACATACACACACACATACACACACACACACACACACACATACATCCATTTTTTCTAAGGTATGCCAAAATGTTCAGAAACCTCTGAAACGTAAAGATATATAAAAATTTTCATTTTCGATTTTTTTGCGATTACTATAACTTGCCCTACGGGAAGTTAAAAATCTAAAAGTTCAGTCAATTTTTACAAGAAAAACACTTTTGCTTTAAATAAATGCTTAAAAACGGATAACTCTGCTGACTCTAGTGCAGAATTAGTAATAGATTTGCACCATAACTGTGTAGCTAAAGATTTCCAATTCTACATAAAGCCCTACTCATATTTTAAGAAGATCTGTGCATTTACCATCATATAGTCGATGTTTTGTAAGATCAACAAATGTGAATTAAAACTTAAATTGCAGTAACATACAAGACACTATCATGTACAAACTATAAAACTGGAATTTTTAATAAAACCCATCGCTGAATAATTGAATAAAAAATTTCGTTTCTTAATCAAGAAGAATGCTCAAGTCATATTCATTTATGAATTCGTTGTATTTATATGATCATTATAATAGCCGTCCAGTAAACGTAAAAGTATTGCATATATGAATAAACATACACATATATTTAGCATATTTTAAATATTTGAAAAAAAAAATTTGACTTTGTTTAGTTTTCATGAAGTTGATTATTGTGAACTGAATGGCTAATATATGGATACACATTAAATATTGATATATAGTACAAACTTGTGCAAACTTTTTTATATCCGATTTCAGAAAATATGGAATAAGACAAAACTGGTTATGACATAATTTAACACTATCGAATACAGTATGGAAAATTTTGCTCATAATTTGATTTATTTTGAGATCTACTGTAAGATTCCATTCTTGGTAATTTTGTGTTACACTTTCCCAAGCATTTTCTTCCATGCATTTTTTTTTTGTACTAGCCTATATAATTTGTTTATTTATTTACTTCAGAGTTATATATTTATTTTCAGATTAATTCTCTGCTAATTTTTGTTCATAATCTCGGCATATTATTTATTTGCTTTTTTTCCAGCTTTGTTCTAATAATGAATTGTCCTGATCCTGTTACTAACAATAATTTTATTCTACCATGTTTAGCAACTTACTGATAGTATACATAATATTAAATTACAATATGTACTAGAATATGGTACATTTGAATCTATATACGTAGAAAGACAGTATATCTAGCATAAAATTCATTTTATAGAATCATATTTATATCTTTTTGAGCTGCACATCATCCAGTAACTGCATTATGTTTTTAATACAATGAATAAGACCATGTATGGATAATAATGCAGAATATTCATAATATTGCAGAATAACAAACGTAGAAATGAATTTTAAAACTGATTGGTAAACGCAGTTTACGTCAAAACCATATAAAAAATTGCCAACTATAGGAGACCTTCTTCTAGAATTCTGAGTACATTGAATGTATTTACATTTGAACTTGTGTTGAAGATGAAGCTTGGTAAAATATATATATTGTAATCTTCCTGGCATTGAGAGTTTGTACTTGAAAATTACTACCCTTGTAGAGAGGTAGCAGAGAGTTTCGTGGAACTAATTGTTTACTTCCAAAACTCCGCATAAGAACATTTGTAATAAATAATCAATAAATATATCTTCTTCAATTAGATCTGAGTGACGAATTGATAGTGTAATTAGAACAGCACCAAATACATAAATTATGACAATAAATCAGTGTTTCACACAGTCCACTGCTACAAAGGTTAAACTAACCTAGCATCTTGAGTTAATCAGAGGAGAAACTCAATACTTAATTTTGCAATAATCTTGATATGATATTGTGATCTAAACAATAATTTTATCTTAATTATTTGTCCAATCAGATAAGAACTTTTTCACCATATTATGGTTAGCTTAACTGTATTGTCAGTACTATCATTTCATATTGTACTGATGTTTTTTTAACCATATTGTGACGAGGAGGGTTGAAGCCCCCTTCTTGGGGTATGCAATGGCTGCCAAATACTATATTCTAGCCTTGCAACCCCTTACGAAGGGCTTACTTCAACACTCCCATCGCCCGCTAAAGTACCTGTAATTACCTGTGGGGGTTAGTAGCTACTATACGAATGAAACCAAGATTACTTTCATAACTAAATCTATTTAAATAATTATTAATACATTCCGCATGTATTTGTGGAACATGACCGTACTTGCATACGGTCATGTTCCCTAACTAATACCACTTATTCTTATATCGTGGTATATGTGCTTATATGGATATATGAGGATATGGGCATACGAGGGGAGAATAGCTACAACTTATAATTTACATAATCTGACCTTTAAGCTGGACCTGCCTTGTTGCACAACACACACACAACTAACACTAACGTATCCCAAGGCGTTCGCCTATGGGATACGTCTTCGTTGGCTCTCACTTCTTAATTGCCAGGATCTGCGGAGCGTCTCTCTGATGGACCCCAAGAACCAATAGATATTTAGGGGTAGTGGTAGGGGTGTACCCTGGGGTTAACGACCATCAGGCGACAATAATTATCAATACGACGATAATTATGATTATCGTCACACGCCCCCCTGTCACACCAGAGCCGCCCTCGGCTCTAAAAATTGTAGCTACTTCTCAACGATGTATGAGGTCCCCGTAGCGGTATCCATAATTGTTGGGTGTACGTCCAGAGCCTGGTTTACTTAATATGAACTTGAACGTAGACTGTAGTTGTGGGTGTGTGCCTTCCGTAATTGTGCTTTCGGTCAGATATATGACATCTTGGGTTCCTAACTAGCTATTCCCCCATTTGTTAAAAAAGAAGGTTGATGAACAACAAACAAAAAAGAAATCGATAATAAACATCACCAGTATTCAATAAAAATAAATATAAATCGACAATCATAATCTGTAAGACAAATATCAAAACTAAATATATATATGGGTCAATTTGACCTTCAACTAAACTTAATTAATTTTGTTTTCCAATAGCTCGTGTTTTAGAAAGAAAAAAAACTGTACTTATATGAACTTATTCAAATTTAACACGAAAGAAAAACTAGCATTTATGCATAATGTTACAATACAGAAAAAAAGAATTAACGTTGAAAAATTAAGATGTTACCAAAAAGAGAACGTTTACTTGTACAGTTTTTTTTTTTCGGAGCACGCTATCTTGAAAACAAACCTAACCTATGTATGTGTGCTGTTACCTATTTTCTTGGTTGTAGTATTAGTTATTACGAAATAAACGTAACCCGAAATATAAATTAGTTCGCCAGAATCGATGAGCCCGATGATATGGACAATATGGAGTAACGCGTGGAAAAACATAAACAATTAACTAATGTGACGATAAACAATTAAAAATTTATTTACATTTGCTTTAAACTAAACTCGATTACTTAAATCACTAAATGACTAACGAGTGCGACATTTACAGTAATTCAGCCTCTACTGGTGTGATTGCCCCCCAAACACAAGACCACAGATGGGGGCTAAGATCTAGTTATCCTTCTTGCTCCCCCCGCAGCGCCCCAACCATAATAACACTAGACCAACCGCTTATGCCCACCCAAAAACAATGGCACTTACAATCACCTGTGTAAGCGGGACACACCCAGAGTTCCCCAGCTCGGCACAAGGGCCCTCAAAGGTTGCCCCCTTCGCGGGGAAATGGCGACGTGCGACCTATGGCGCCATTCCAGTCTCACTGAAGGTACCTTCTTAAAATATTCCCAAAATCACTCAATATAATACTCATAATAATTCGACGGCTGCGGGTTTGATTAAGGGCGGTTTCCCCGATTGAAACCGTACGCGTCCATCGATTCGGACACCTCAATGGTCCTCGCTCGTGGACAACTGGGCCCAGCTTTAAACAATAATATTCTTATATTCGCATAAAACAAAAAAAACGTAAATCCGATATGGCTCCCGATATCAGTCTGCAGACTTATATTTATACTATTTATGTTGCAACAAACAAACCTTTCCTCGACAAACGAAAACTCTAAAACTCAGCTATAACTTCTTATATATCCTATTTTAATCTAAAACTTAATTCTACGACCTATCTAAGGGAGGGGGAGGGGAATCTTAAAACTAATCTAATATTATTATTGTATTTTAAACTAGTTGGTTTGGTATTTAGCCTTGAGGCAAGTTACAATAACTTCCCGATATGTGTAAATAATCGACTTAATCAAAAAAAAAATGTGTAAATAATATACTTCATCAATCCTACTTTAAAAAAAAACGATAATAATTTTAACAAAGTGTGACGAATTTTTAAAATTAAACTACTTGTCGTAAGGCCGTAATATTACAGTAAGTTCTATAAGACCATGATCTATATCGCCAAAAAAAGTTCCATGAAAATCGGCTTAAATTTTTTTCAACAGTTAATTACAAGAAAACGGCTCGGTAGATTTTCACCTAAAATTAATCAGCATCATTCCCAAATGATATCTTTCGAACAGTTTTTGATTTTTTGAAATCGGTTCGGTAGGATGAGCTTAAATGTGGACGAAAATTTAACACTTTTCTTCAACATTTAATTACAAGAAAACGGCTCGGTAGATTTTCACCTAAAATTAATCAGCATCATTCCCAAATGATATCTTTCGAACAGTTTTTGATTTTTTGAAATCGGTTCGGTAGGATGAGCTTAAATGTGGACGAAAATTTAACACTTTTTTTCAACATTTAATTACAAGAAACGGCTCGGTAGATTTTCACCTAAAATTAATCAGCATCATTCCCAAATGATATCTTTCGAACAGTTTTTGATTTTTTGAAATCGGTTCGGTAGGATGAGCTTAAATGTGGACGAAAATTTAACACTTTTTTTCAACATTTAATTACAAGAAAATGGCTCGGTAGATTTCCACCTAAAATTAATCAGCTTCATTCCCAAATGATATCTTTCGAACAGTTTTTGATTTTTTAAAATCGGTTCGGTAGGATGAGCTTAAATGTGGACGAAAATTTAACACTTTTTTTCAACATTTAATTACAAGAAAACGGCTCGGTAGATTTTCACCTAAAATTAATCAGCATCATTCCCAAATGATATCTTTCGAACAGTTTTTGATTTTTTGAAATTGGTTCGGTAAGATGAGCTTAAATGTGGACGAAAATTTGACACTTTTTTTCAACAGTTAATTACAAGAAAACGGCTCGGTAGATTTTCACCTAAAACTAATCAGTATCATTCCCAACTAATATCTTTCGAACAGTTTTGATTTTTTAAAATCGGTTCGGTAGGATGAGCTTAAATGTGGACAAAAAGTTTAACACTTTTTTTCAAATTACAAAGAAACGGCTTGGCAGATCGTTGCACAAAGCTGACAAACGATAGTCCTCACCGAAATACACCGAATGGCTTTTAAATTTCTAAAATCGGTTCAGGAGTTTTTGAGAAAACGTCGATCAAAAGTCTAATTTTGACAAATGCCAAAAAGACCATACTGATTTTTGCAAACTTTGACGAATTTTAAAGCTGAACCAGTTGTCGTAGGGCCGTAATATTTTAGTATGACCTAGAAAACTATGGTATCTATCATCAAAAAAATAATCATAAAAATCGTCGATTTTTTTTTTAAAAAACGTTATTACAAGAAAACGGCCCGGCCGATCTTTACCAAAAACTAATCAGCACGATTCCCAACCAATATCTATCGAATGGTTTTTGAATTTTCAGAATCGATTCAGAATTGCGGGCTAAAACGTGGACGAAAAATTTTTCAATTTTCTGCAATTTACAAAGAAACGGCCCGGCCGATCGCCGCACAAAAACTCAGAGACGATAGTCCTCATCGAGATACATCAAATGGCTTTTAAATTTTTGAAATCGGTCCAGCCGTTTTGAAGAAAACGTCGATTTACGGCAAAAAATCTGTTCACACACACACACACACACACACACACACACACACACACATACTTTTTCCAAATTTGGTCTCATTCGATTCAGAATGGCTCGAAACGTCGAGAAAACATAAAATTAGCGATTCGGATTTTTTGATGAAAACATAAACTTCTCCTTCGGGAAGTTAAAAAAAGTAAATGATTTTTTTTCTCAATCATCTACTTGTACGCCAAAAAAATCTTTTACTCTACAAAAATGAATCATGTCGTATCAATCTAATTTCTTATGAAACGAGCCCGGACGTTTCATGCCCAAGCGTTACTGCTTGTCCCGGCCGCTCGGACTAACGCTACGTCAACCGACGGCCGAGCTGCCTACGCTATATTACTATACAATATAAAGAAAAAAAGTAATATCACAAATAAATAACTAAAAAAAAGGTGGTAAAGGCTACGACACGATTCTTCAGTTTATATATTCATTTATATAAACTAACTCATACTTATACTTGATTCTGAACATTAAGTTTGCCCTATCTCTACTACTCCGTACATACTTGTTTCCTTTATCAATTTCCTCATTTCATTAACTCTATTTGCCATATCGGACCCCTTAATCAGGATTGAGCGGTCAAAAACACGAGCCAATAACGATTGACGAGACAGAATTAAAGTATTTTCAATAAAAATAAAATCGTATTTTGTCCATATAAAAGGGCGTCACGAAATTAAACAACATGCCGACGGTATAAACTAACGCGATAATACACTACAAACGTTCGTTTGGTTTGATTTACGGTGACATTATCAATAAACAAAAAAACAACACGACGAAAATAATAGTTTACCTCGAATCATTCTCATACTTAACATAAAACTATTATACTTGATACATATACAATCGGGCACCATAACATAATTAACTTTTTAAATTTGCCCTCTATACTCTCATTACCTTGTAGCAAAGGCTATAAACTCTATCCGTAAACCAAACCAAACCTTTCGCGACGTACGGCTAAAAAAAACGACACAACGATATATACATATATAACACAAAACATTATTCAAATATATTAAAATGGCGAACAAAACGGATAATGCAATAATGATAAATAGGATACATAGGTAAGAACAAATCGGTTACGCGTATGATATAAAAACTAAGTGTTATGGAATAATAAAACATCAAAATTAGTAAAAATTAGACAAACATGAAAAAGGGAATAAACTATTCGATAGATAAAAACAGCGAAGAAAAAAAACGTCACTGGCCGTTCTAGCTGTATGACGCACACAACTAGAGCGTTTATCCAACCGTCGGGTACAGGTCCGTACTTGGCAAGACCGAGTGAAACCCTTACCAGTGTTCCTGCACCCGCAGAGATATGACTTCTAAAAGACACTTTGTGCCTGCAATCTGCTCTAATTAACGAAGGTTGGCTAGTCCTTTCGTTACCGTGCCGCATACGATGTATAACTGGACTGGTCGCGATAGCCGTTGTGATCGTTATGCAAAGAAATCATATCCCAATCCTATTATTAGTAGGATCGGTCGGATAAAGCCGCGAATAGAGCACCAGACAATGGTGACCCGGCAGAACTGAGGCTAACATTAGTACGCGTAATAATAAAAAAAAGAGAAAAAATTTTTAAAAAAGAAAAGAAAAACATTATCAAAAATCGCGGAGCGTCTCTCTGATGGACCCCAAGAACCAATAGATATTTAGGGGTAGTGGTAGGGGTGTACCCTGGGGTTGACGACCATCAGGCGACAATAATTATCAATACGACGATAATTATGATTATCGTCACAATATTTAACCAATGCTGGTCTCCATTTCACAGTGATTCGGGTTCTGCGGTATGATAACAAATATTTGCCGAATATATAAACAAATACCATGAATTTTTTGGAATTCACCAAAATCTCGAACATCATTAAATACTAATCAATTTCAATTTCAATACAAACCAAATTATGAGCAAATCAAGCATTGTATTAATATATTTTAAAATATATCCCAAAATCAAAAATCGAATCTAAATCAACTAATTCAGAAATAGAATTTTGCACAAATTTGTTAACCTTCATAAGCTGCAAAAAAAGTTTTAAAACCAAGTTTGAGACCATATCAATTTTGATCAAGAAGCGAATTACTTAAAATATATTTCATAATTACTGTTTTTTAAGAAAAATTTACATAAAAAAGCGTATATATTTATTTGTATAATAATAGTGTTTTGTACGTTCCATGAGCTTCTACATATATCTATATATATACTTTCATGACTAAAAATTATAAAAAAAAAATTCAAAACTGTAATAATTTATAAATTATATTATGTAATACTTTAGGAAATGTGAATTAAACCATAAAAATAAAAAGCATTAAAAATAATGCATTTTTGCACCGATCAACCGTTATATTAAATGTTATTTAGATATAAAATATGCATTTAGCAGGAGCATTTTCTTAATTTAGTTCAGATTTTTAAATTTAGTTTTAGAGCAGATTGATGAAATGCCGACGACTTCGTTTCGTCGTAAGAAAACAAAACGAGACAAATTGACAAACAGACTTCTACAACATATGGATAAAATAGAACAGGAAAAATCACGAGAAATGAAAATGGCAGAAATTTTCGGAAAAACTCCCGAATTGATGAATCCGAGACAAAAAGAAATCGCAATTAGTTTAATAATCAATTGATGTGTCATGGGATTAACAATATTCTATCAGAGCATACGACGAAAATGAATTGGCTAAATCATAATTATCAATAAATTATATTTTGCATTTGAGTTGTTCTTATTTAAAATATTACTTTTTACTTATTTTACCCGACAGGACGAAGTCTGTCGGGTCAGCTAATCTTATATATAAAAATGGATCGCAAAATGTGTTGGTAAGCGCATAACTCAACAACGCCTGGACCAATTTGGCCAATTCTTTTTTGAAAATGTTCGTCGATGTCCAAGGATGGTTCTTACGGCGAGAAAAAATCGAATAATCGTCGGGAAAACCCTAACAACAGCCCTTCTCTTTTTCACATACAAACGTAGAATCAATTTGAGCTTCATTGCTATCATATAAAGTTCATATTGAATTACAAGCCCTCACTGTATACTCCTCCTAAACGATTATTCGGATTTTGATAAATCTTTCTGAAGTTTGTTAAGGAAATTTTCCAAAATTTTCCAATAATACTCATCAATTTCTATATATTAGTATTTTGCGTAAAAAAGGATTTAAAATATAATTAGCAAGTGTATGGTCTTTAGATATGTGATAGATACATTTTTATATGAAAAAAATGTTGATTTGAATATATACGGCACCCACGAATAACAAATTTGATTAGAAAACGTATTACGTTCTATTTGATAGAAAATGATCTCTAAATTTACAAAAAAAGTTTAGGATCTATTTCTAAAATGAATTGTCGTGACATTTTATCGAGTTTAAAATTTTGACCTTCTGAAAAATTTGCCGCCTCCTAAATTGGGCCGCCCTAGGCCCGGGCCTAGCACTGAGTATATGCCAACATTATTAGATATAATATACATATATAATAAAATAGTATAAACATAATCAGAAGAGTGGCTGACCGCTGAGTTGCCCTCTCGAGAAAAGTGGTAGGCTGAAAGTAGATTCTGTCCGCTTTTTTATTTCAGTGAATAGATCAATCAACGAAACGGTTTCTTCGAGCAATAACATTTGTTTAAACAATCTATATGTTTGGATTAAGGAAAACCAAATACAAGAAAATCAAGCAAATAAATTATTAACAATAATAAATGAACATGTTGATGCTAACTTACCCAATGATGTGCAGAGTATTGCACAAATGATTGAAAAAGATGAAAAACCTCAAATCGCAACTGCTCTTGACTACCATCATCCCTCCTCAACTATTGAGGAGCAATCTGTAGCGAGTAAGTATTAAAATAATAAGTAAGTATTAAAGTAATAAATTATTAAAAGTATTGATAAAAGCTGTATATTCAATAGGAAATAATGAGCCAGCAATTGAAGAGCTTCAATCATTAGCAAGTAAGTATTTTGTTTATCATTATTTTCTTAATAATATCAGAAATTGTACATAAGCCCACATTTTGCTTAGTCTTCTGCTTTTTTGGTAGGTTGGAGAGAAAAACAGAGTTTTGGTACTAAATCAGTACATACGAGTACTATTTTTGCTATGCTATTGTGAGCTTATTGAAAATAGCTCAAAAATGTACTTCTTGCTATATTATAATGTTTAATAAACAATATTTCATTCTAACTTTCTGAAAAAGAATATGTTTTATCAGCAAATCCTATTTGCTAATTTTGTGTTCTCAACGTTTCAAGTTATTTTGAACAATTTGCCACTAAATTTTTCAATGTCAACGTTTTTATTGTATTAAAAAATTAATCGTGAAGTTCATTTTATCAGCAAAGATAATAAGCCCGAAAAGTCATTGAATCACTTGTCGACAATGTTGGAGAAAATTACACTTCATCTTCAAGAAATTATGGAAAATCAAACTGAAATTTGTATGTTTTCAGTTTCAGACGAAGAGGAGCAAATGGGAGTGATACTATTGAAGAGTATAAGCGAGGAGTTTGAAAAAAGGTTGAAAAATGAAAAATTTGCTTTGGACCTGGTAAGAAATATATATACATATATATATATATATATATATATATATATATATATATATATATATATGTTATATATAACAATATCAATAAAATCTTTTACATAAAAGTTACTCATCTGAAATACCAAAGTCAATTTATACATTCTACTTGGACATTTTTTGAAGTTCATATCCCGATTTCAGCAAAAGTGTGTAAAGTGTCAAACATTTGGTAATATACTTCTAAAGACTTTAAAATTATCTACAAATTTATCTAATAAAATTATTTTAAATCTTATATATCGAAAAAGATATTTACATCAAAACAACTATACACAGATTGTGCATTCAACTTGAACGGTTTCAAGTTTATACCAAAAACTGTAAAAAATAACACAGTTTTATGAAGTCGAAAAATTATAATTTATCATTGAAATAATAATTTATATTATTTATATAATAAATAACAAATATATGCAAATGCACATTAATTAATTAATATATTAATAATTTAGTACGCAATAATATTACAACGTAATTGGAACCACGTATTTCAGAAAATTAAATTTTGTATAGTCTGATTTCAAAATTGATGAAATTGAATAGTCGAATGTACAAAACTGCAATGCAATTTAACCAGATAACTGCAATTGACGGATATACTCGTCACGAAGTTGTGGCAGAATTTTTTGTATTGGCGAGTATAGTCGTCATACGAATAAAACTGTCACAATTTGCTATTTTAATTACATTTATTGAAAAGGGCTAAAAATATTATGAATGTTCATGTCCCTTAGAATATTCTGAGGCTATGACTGTACTAGGCTGCAGTTTTTTTATATATAAATAATTTAAATTATTATTTATAATAATTTATATTTATATAATTTATATATATATATATATATATATATATATATATATATATATATACAGGGTTTAACAACATACATAGAGAAATGTATGCAAAAAATTCCAGAACATAATTTTGAATTTTATTACTTTTATGTTACGAACACATTAACCATTTCAAAAACAAATGTTTTAAAAATTATTCATAAATAATTTTATAAAATTATATCTTGAATGAGGTAATTTATATAGAATATATTTTTGAAATTTTGGAAACTTTGCTTTTTATAATTTTTTATATTTTTTTTTATATATACCTTATCATATTTTTATAAAACTATTTTTTCAGGCAAATATCAGTCATAATAAAAACATTTTTTTATAGATGATTAATAATACCAAATATATGCTTAAAAGAATAATAATAAATAGTAATGAAGAATGTTTTCATTCTATTTGCAATCTTAAAAATACCAAAACAATGAAGACGCTTATGTCAAATTTTTTTTATTTAGTTCGCTTTCCCGCTACATCAGATTAATACATGGACAGCCAAAACAGTTTTACAGAAATTTTCGATGCACATTTTGCCCAAAGATATTACATACTCCTGTTTCTTTGCAAAGTACATCAAAACCTTCCATTGCTCAACTCCCAATATTTCTTTACAAGACTCCAATATCCACCGCACATTTTACAATAATTTTAGAATTAATCATGAAACATCTCTTGCACTTCATTCTTATGCTTTGCCTTATTCTCTAATTCCTTCCACAGACATTCTATCAAATGCTCTTCCTTCGTCACCAATTCCTCCCACATCATTTCATTCGTATGCTCTCTTCCCTCGTTACACAATCCTTCTTTACCTAATTCTTCTGTACCTATTCCTTCCTCACCTATTCTTCTACATACGCCCACATTCTTAGAAACGACCCCTACAAGACTCACACCAAATAATATTTTATCGCTGCACTCTCGGAAGGTGTTACAAGTATGAATAAATGAATTGTTGCTTTTGCAACCAGAAATGCAGTACAAAACTAAAATTAGAACCTATAAATCGAAAGCTAGAAAGGCAGGACCGCCTCCAAGTGGTTAGGGATGGAAACGTCAGTCACTGACGGCTAAAAGTCCTGCACAACACCCACAAACATAATATTTAAAATTTAAGAAATAATCAATTATCAAGCAGACGCTACATAGCAATGAGTGAAAGCTCGAGCTATATGGAATAAGAGTAAATAATGAATGAATGTTCCTATCTACTAACTCCGCCTGCAGACGTATCCTTGCGCGCTGCTGCCGGTCCTAAGCCCGAGTAAAGGAGGAAGGTTGTGGGGCGAGAACATCTTTGATCCCCACATAAAAGCGGCACATACCGCAAGCTCTAGTTCATGTCACTGGAGAACGGGGTTCTTGGCTTAATCGTTCGGGTCACGAGGAAGGATCCTCTATAAAAAACACCCTCAACACTAAGGTAGGGCGCGCGACGAAGGAGTGAATGGCTGTGAGGAAATACAGTTCTGACCGACCAACTCCGACTCGGCAGGCTTGCCCAAGCACTAAGCGCTACCTGGGTCGACTGCTAATCTCCTATACTGTGGGAACAATAATAAACACCCCAAAAATCAAAATTAAAACGGATAACTCGTTA
>NW_020539882.1:0-79530 GCF_003426905.1 Ctenocephalides felis
AAAAATTTGGGCTTAAATTTGGATTTGTACTTTTTTGCACAAAGTGCAAAAAAACGATTTTGTTGAAACAAGGGACTAATTTTTTTTTCTGCAAATTTTGGAAAATAATTTGCCAAAAATATTAGCCCTTATTAAAAAGGTCAGGTCAAAAAGCAAAAGTATAAAAAATAAATTACAAAAATTTTGTAAAATGTTTTAAACAATTATATTTTTTGCTTGTATACATATTTTATTATTAAAAAAAATATATTTTGTAATTATTTGACTATAATATTAAATTAGTGTTTAATACTTTATATTTATAATTATTTAAATATAAATATTTAATACTATATAAACTAATTAATTTTTTAAGTGTTCAATGACGTCACAAAAATAAATTTATCCCATATAATTTGTATATTTGTAAATTTATTATATAATTTATCCTAAATCAAAAAACGACTGTACATAGATATTAATTTTTATTATTCTATTAATATTATTCTATTGAAAAAAACTAAATAATAAACAAATAAATAATTACGATATTAAATTTATTATTGTATGATTATAACACGAACGAATTTATTTATAAACAAAAAATTGTATTAAAAAGTTTCCAAAAAAAAACAAACAAAAATGAATTGAATTTGAATGAATAAAATTGAATTCGAAGGAGTTTATATGAAAAAAATTAAATGATTTGTTTTATTTAAATTATAGAATATATTTATGTGATTTTTTTTTCAGGATAGAGTTAAAAATTTAATTATTGAATATAATTTTTTTTATATATTTTTTGCAAGTTTCAATTTTCCAACAAACAATTTATGTTAAATTGGATTATATAGTTGCATTTTTAAAGAGCTCATCAGGACATCAAGTGGAATATTTATGATTTATTTTGTCCATATAAATGCAATTTATTGTTATGTATTTCCGTATTATTATTTTGCAGTTGTTTCTTGAAATTTGATTTTTTACCTTGTGAGCAAAGTGCTTGCCAGTAGAGTCCCTTTTTTTGTAATAATAATGATTTGAATGTAATATTTTTATTAATTTATTACTCCAAATGACTTTCAAATTGTTCGTCAGTAGAGTCTCTTTTTGTCATTTTTGTCCTCAACTAAAGTACTCAATTACCGAGTAACATACGTTGATAGTTATTTCTCTAATATTATGGCGTAATGAAATTCCGATAACAGTAGGAATAAATTAAAATAAATTAAGATATTCGTAAAAATGGAGCGACATTTTTAAAAACATTTGTTTGTCATGTCTCTTTTTTTCCTATTCACTTTGGATAAAAACAATAACAAACAGACATGTTGTTTCTTGTTACAGATATCATGGCCGATGGAAAGGCACAAACTGGTAATGAATAGAAAAGAATTAATTATACGTTGCAGAAGGATAGCGTAATTGTTTAAAAATAATAGTTATACACTAGTCCAACAATTACTCAACTACTTAAGCAAAATTATTTATTTCAATTTTTACGAGCTCTGCAGGATAGAGAAATTGCTCTACAAGTTATAAACATGAATGAACTACAGAAACATGTTGAAATATTATAGAAACCTTTATAAACATATTTATATAAGGAAATAAACGTTAACATACTGTGAAAAAAGGATTTGTATAGAATCTTGAATTTCCAATGAACATAAAACACGTTGGAGAATAAGCATTATAAAATATATCACCATAATAAATTTAGCTAACACTAAATATGACGAAAAAAGATTTATTTAATTAATATAAACTTACATTCAAATCAACATTTTGCAACTAAAAGTGACATTACTGATGAACAACCTAGAAGTAAATCATTTCAATTGATTGGAAAGGGACTCTACTGTTAGAAGTCGATTTTTTAAATAGTAACTAGTGGTGTATGGCATCGTGCCTTAAGGCAAATTGCTGGAACTTCCCTTACCGTAACGAAATGTTCGAGGAATATTAAATCTTTTCAAATAGATTAATATAAATACTGTAACATTTTTTAATATTTCTAAGAACTATATAAACTGAATTGCAGAGTTAAAATTATTTATTTAAAGTATATAAATGAGCTTTAGTACTTTAGCAATAATTAAAAAATAAAACTGAATTATTTTCGATATACAAAAAAATTAAACTAGTTGGTTTGGTATTTAGCCTTGAGGCAAGTTACATGAACTTCCCGATATGTGTAAATAATCGACTTATTAAAAAAAAATGTGTAAATAATATACTTCATCAATCATACTTTTAAAAAAAAACGATAATAATTTTAGCAAAGTTTGACGAATTTTTAAAATTAAACTACTTGTCGTAAGGCCGTAGTATTACAGTAAGTTCTATAAGACTATGATGTATATCGCCACAAAAAGTTTCATAAAAATCGGCTTAATTTTTTTTTCAACAGTTAATTACAAGAAAACGGCTCGGTAGATTTTCGCCTAAAATTAATCAGTACCATTCTCAACTAATATCTTTCGAACAGTTTTTGATTTTTTAAAATCGGTTCGGTAGGATGAGCTTAATGTGGACAAAAAGTTTAACACTTTTTTCAACAGTTAATTACAAGAAAACGGCTCGGTAGATTTTCACCTAAAATTAATCAGTACCATTCCCAACTAATATCATTCGAAAGGTTTTTGATTTTTTAAAATCGGTTCGGTAGGATGAGCTTAAATGTGGACGAAAAGTTTAACACTTTTTTTCAAATTGCAAAGGAACGGCTTGGCAGATCGTCGCACAAAACTGACAAACAATAGTCCTCACCGAAATACATCAAATGGCTTTTAAATTTTCAAAATCGGTTCAAGCGTTTTTGAGAAAACGTCGATCAAAAGTCTAATTTTGACAAATGCCAAAAGACCATACTGATTTTTGCAAACTTTGACGAATTTTTAAAGCTGAACCAGTTGTCGTAGGGCCGTAATATTTTAGTATGATCTAGAAGACTATGGTATCTACCGTCAAAAAATAATCATGAAAATCGTCGAAATTTTTTTTTTAAAAACTTTATTACAAGAAAACGGCCCGGCCGATCTCTACCAAAAACTAATCAGCACGATTCCCAATCAATATCTTTCGAACGGTTTTTGAATTTTCTTAATCGGTTCAGAATTGCGGGCTAAAACGTGCACGAAAATTTTTTCACTTTTCTGCTATTTATAAAGAAACGTCTCGGCCGATCGTCCCACAAAACTCGATAGGATAACAATCGTCATTTCATTTCGAATTAAATTTCAAAAAAAAAATAGTTGCCAAATTTACACAAAATTGAAAAAGTGCTCACGCATAGTCACAGTCTAAACGCATTTGCAAATAATTCTGTGCGACATTTTCACTTATACTGTGCTGAGCTTGGCGGAATTTTCACATTTTTCAATAATTTTCACAAAATTGGAAAAGTGCTCCAGTACATAAACAGTCTAAACGCACTTGGGTAAACATTTGTACCAGAGTGGCGCTTAGACTGTGCTTAGCTTGGGTGATTTTTCGAATTTTTAATCCAAAATTACAAAAAAAATTTTTTGAAAAAAAAATTAGAAACAAAAAATTTTTTTTTTTCAAAATCAATTATTTTGTTGAGAGAAACAGAAAGTTCTTTGAATCATTCAAATCGGACGCTTAGTTCTCTCAAAAACAGCCATTTTTTTAACATTTAGCTCTGTATCTCCGAAACCTCTGGCCCTACCTTTGCCAAGGTATACACTAAAAGATTGGTTGCATTCGGATTGAGTGAAAAATTCTAATTCTACCTAAATAAAACATATAAAGGCCAAAGTTAAGAATTGAGAAGTTAAAAATGATTGAAAACAATATTGTAAGTATGATAAAAAAAAAATTTTCAGACATACTGTTGATGAACAAATATGATGTTGTATGCGAGTGGACTTACTTGACATATACAATTTATTTATATAATCAGTTAATATTGCCGTTGTTCCGAGACTATTTTCTTAAAGTAAAATAACAATATAAAGAAAATATTAGAAGTACCTTCATCAGGACCTCGCTAGCATTACCTTCGTGCTGCGTATGGCCCCAGCCAGTTGCTATAGCTTTTTATTAGTAATTTCATTATTTTTTGGCAAACAGATTGGTATTACTTGCTTGTTTAAGTTCACTCTGAATATAAAAATAGAAAATAAAATAGTCATTTTTATTCAGGTTATGATGATAAAACTACCAAATTAATTCAAGGTTTTATTGATTGCTATGTGGTGCTAATTCAAAATGCATTTTAAACTTACATTCTATTCAATTTCAATAATCCTACATCATAATATTTAGAATTGGGCTTATATTCTGGATGCCTCAATCTTTCTGAAACGGTGAAGAGTTGAGAGTATTCGAAATTTTTGGGTGTGCCTGAATCAAAATCTGTAACACCCAACTGCACGAAATTCACAGAACCTCTGAAAAGTAGTTTTCGTTAAACGAGAACGAAAAAATAATATTATGCTCAACTTACAAATTTTTGTCATAAACACAATGAGCTGCCGTTAAGACAAAGTTATCACTGATCAAAGAACCTCCGCATGCCCAAATTATATTGTCTTCTTGGCCATAACCAAGACGCGCCTGTAATGAATCAGTACAACTTAATATTCTTACAAATTATTGATTGTACATATATTTAATATATTGTTCATGAATATAAATATACCATGTGCGGAAATTCGCGGTTCTGAGCTTTTTTCCGCCTACTATAAGGGGTACTACCGTGTGTCCACATCGGTTCACGAGGACCTTTTTTGCAGAATTTGTTAGAGTGGGTAGAGTGATTTTTTCGCAAACTAAATGCGAATATTCTATACATTCTGAAAAGTTAAAAATGTAATGTTATACTACCAAACGGTACCAAATAAATAGATTATATGACATTTATATTTTTAGAATTTATTTCTATTTTTGAAATTGTTTGTCTTAACTGTTTTCCGCTTTGTCTTCGCCACTACCAAGAGGTCTAAGATTTTTGCAAGGATTTTCTTTTTTCTCTGAATTTGGTTGTGTTTCTGGTGCATCTTCCGTTGTTGGGCAACATACTAAATGGCTTAGTTCACCAGGGCAGAAAGTTGGACTCGAACCAGATACAATCAGACTTTGAATAGCGGGACAAGAAGACAAATTCGAACAATCACCATGTCGATTATCATTAGTTGTGCATGTTTCGCCTTAAGAAATCAGTCTATTTAGTTTTTTTCTATTGCAAGTTTAAATTAATTCGAGAAATAATATTGATTAAAGTCTTTATATATATATATATATATATATATATATATATATATATATATATATAAACGAGAGAAAATAGTGGCCATTTCTTTATGATAAAGCCTCAAAGTTTAAAAAAAAAATAGTTGGAGGAAGCAAAGCTATACACCTAATAAAGAAATAATAATAATTCAAACCTAAGAATAGCTATAATAATAAGCATCTACACATTATTCTTTCAAACAAAGTTAACATTGAAACTGATGATATTTATTTAGGGTTCATATGAAATAAAATTATATGCAACTAGTAGAAAAAATATACAAATGTAATTTTATATTCTCTCGAATATAACAAATTCAAAACAAATTAAATGTAACCTTATTATTATAGATTTTTACATAATTTTTTTCTGTGTAATTTGAAATTTATTTTATTTTTTATTATACATTCTTGCACTTATGTAAATTATAAATTTTATTGTTGTTAAGCAAGTAGACACCTATAAATTTTATTTGCTTTTTTAGTTATGAATGCCCAAATTGCAGTGAATGCACAAATATATTCAGCTCAGGTGGAGGTGCAGCTCTCGCTGAATTAGCATCAGCTCCTTTTTTGGGCACCTTGCCTATTGGGCCAAGATTATCTTTTGAAGAAAATAGAGGAAAATCTGTACTTTCATGCTTGCCCGATTCTATATCATGTAAAGCATTTTCAAGTATAGTACAGAAACTTACCAATTAAATCATTTGTATTTTTTTAAAGTTGTAAGTAATTTTTATAATACACTTTTGATTTATTCTTCATCAAAATATTTTGCTATATTCTGTGCTAGTTCTAAATCCCAAGGTGTATCAATTTCTAAACTATATTTTGCTGGAATTTCTACCACAGAGCAACTGAATGTTTATTATTAGAAGAAAAAAGAATGATTATTAAAATTATTATATCATCATCATCAAATTTCATCATCTTTTTTTTTATTACCTATCATCTTGTAGAAGGTTCTTTTCAATCAATTTGCGTGAGGTTAAATAAAACATTCCGTTCTCTATTAATTCTCCATTCCAATTTTGACGTCTAGGTCCTACTCTCTGGATTAAAATTTTCTGAAGTTATTTTATTACCTTCCTCCTTCCATCGCAATTTAAAAGACCTAATACAAATATTCATATTATTTTCATATTGATGGAAAATTCTTACTCATTTTGAAAATTATTTATTTAATTATTATGCATTTTAATTGCAGTGAGAACAGATAGCAATAACCCGTTGCTATTGAAAATAAATTAATATGTTTATAAAAATACATTTATACTTTAACTCTGTAGGTACAGGGGTAACACTGAAAACACACTGGGTATTGGTACTTGAAAAAGTTAATTGAGATATTGCTTCTAAAATATAATCTGTCTTGAGAAAGGGTGTAGTACATTGCACTAACATTAAATAATCTACATTTAAATGATGCTTCATAAATTCTTGTATTGCGGATATAGAAGTAGATGCATCAGTTGCATATTCTGGATCTCTCCAAAACACTTGTGCACCTGCTGCAATTAAGTATGTTTGGAACACAATATTAATCTAATATAATTTATGCAGTTATAAGAATAATTATTGGCATAGGGATTTAGATAATTATTTTATTTAGCTAATCTTTTAAATCTTTGTTCAATTTCACAATTTAAGAATAATTAATTAGCACACCTTCATTGGCTTCTTTAGCAATCAATGGATGGTCAGTTGAAACCCATATTGCTTGGATTTTTCCCTCTTCAAGCAATGGTGTAATTTTTTGGACGCTTCGTCTAATGAGTGTAACATTATTAATTTTTTGCAAATTTTTCAAAGGTATTCCTTTTGAACCTCCTCTTGCTAGTATCAGAACAGCAATGTTCGGATGAGGTGCAATTAAACTAATAAAAAGTAGATATATATATATATATATATATTTCAACTTCAATAATTTTATCTTTCTGCATACCCATAAACATAACAGAATATAGATAAACCAAATAGTGTAAAAAACATATATTTCATTTTCATTATTCAACAAATTAAATCTCTATTTCAAACAGTATAATAATTTCATAGAATGAAGTCACATAATTATATACATTATACAATATACTCTTTGACAAAAAACAACAAATAATCAGTTCCACAATATCAGTGAAGATATAACTCAATACATAAAAACTGAATGTTTCTTAAACACTAAATTAAATAATAGAGGAAGTACCTCTGAATGAGATAACATGTACAATCAGAGCTGTAAGTTTTCTCAGAAAACTTTTCTCATTTAATAACAAACAAAAATAACATAATGATAATTGTTAAGAATATTTATAAAAATGATTTTTCAATATGTTAAAATTTTCGATATACAAACCACATTCAGTACATATTACATATTTTCCTTGTGCAAAAATTTTTTTATGATCCAACATATGTTGCAATAATTAGTGCCGTTTTTAAATCCTGTCTGACATGCATGGCATTCATATTTAAAATGAGTCAAATTCATATTATTTTCTTGAATTTCAGAATTATAAACCATCATGCCAGGCTCACCTCCAATGAATGTTTTTTGGAAGTGTTCTTCCAACATTTTTTCTTCCGATGTCTTTACCCTCTGGTTGTCATTTATTCCACTGCAAGAAATGTAATGTGCTTGTAATGCAATATTATTCAGAAATTGATCACCACATATTTGACAAAAAAGTTTATATTTGTATGCATACGAAAATTCATATGGTCGCTTGTTAACATTGTATGATGCCCAAAAATTTGCATTTTGGCTATTCATATATTCCTCACTCCAAGTAGATTTACATATCGCTTTATTTGCTGAATTAGATGTGTAAGTTGTATGATAAAAATTATTATTAAAGCTTTCTTGATTGATCGATACATCAATTTCTCTTATAACTAAATTCAAAGGCATCTCATCATTGCCATTCATATATTTGTCAGCATCATCATCAAATTGTTCAATTTCTGAACTACTTTTTGTTTCAGATGGAAAGTACTTATTCATATTATCTTCCCAATAAGGATTTCTCGTTTCAGCATTTTGCTCTTCCTCAAAAAATTCAACAATGAAGTCTTTTACATCATTTGTTAAGCCCATTGAAATGCTATCGAGATTTGAATCATCATTCAAATTATTTACTAGGTGCTCTGGTGCAATGTTCCTCAAATCGCTAATTAAATCATTAGATTCAATAAATGTCTTATTTAATAAATCATTGCCAAGGTTATCTTGCAAATGGTAAGGATTTTGAATACGGCCTTCTGATGATTGTTGATGATTGTTATTATTAAACTCGTATCCTTCATTTTTATCAGTAAATGGTGTTTGATTCTGATTTTGTTTTGTAAGGATATTTTGAAAATTGAGTGCATTATTTGATGTATAATCAGCTTGAACAACTGGAATTTCTTTTACAACTTGCAATCCATCAACATAATTCTGGTAAGCCTTATTCCAGGTAACATCTTCTTTTGCTTTTACTTCTTGATTATTGGCTTGTGGAAAAATAAGTTTCATTTTGGTGGGATTTATTACATTAATTTGGTTTCTCTTTCTGACTGAACCTTTTGCGACCAATACAGATTCCAATATTGCACATTTCTTGTTCTGGGAGCATCGACTAACTTTTTCTCTCCTATTAGTTGATGATACAGTTGTTCTTTTTCGAATGACATCAGTCGGTGTTTTAGTTGTTTCACTGGCTTTACTTATTTTTACATTTGCAGGCTTAGTAGGCTTTTTGCCTAGTGATCGTTTCAAAGGAGTGTTGATTGTTGTTGATAATTCTGGTTGCTGAATTGGCTTGGTTTCATCGACTTCTTTTTCAGGTCCAATATTTTGCACTATGAATTTTAGATTTAATTATTGATTAAAATTAATTTGCATACTAAATCATTTACACACTAAGCCTATAAATAATAATGACCAATTTACATATACTATATATATATATATATTTTAGTCAGGTTTCCTGGGTATGTGTGCATAAACTATTCACCAAGATCTATTTGATGATTTCTTTAGTGCTATAAGAGCATCTGATTACAATTGCACAAATATAAATATAAAAAGATTTGATCCTCTAACTCTAGTTTGGTTGCCGTTACTTGATATATATATATATATATATATATATATATATATATATATATATATATATATATTCTATAATAGCACCTATTTTAAGCATCATGTAAATCAGTCATAATTTTCATATACCACAAATAAAGTTATAACTAAATAAATAAAATACCATTAAGTAGTTATTGTACATTGTTTTTTAGCTGTTTCAGTTTTATCATTCTTTCGAGGTCTTGGATTCTTCTTACGTCTGCCTTCAGTTTTATTTGAAGATTGCAATACTTTATCAATAGCTGTGACACAATCTTTTAATTCTTGTTGCAAAACAGAAGCACTAGTTTTAGATTTTTTTCTGTTAGAATTATTGCTGTTTTTGTCATTTTTCGTCAAATTTTCTACAACTAATGAAATTAGGTTACAATCATATAATATTATACATTTAATTAATTATTTATTGGTGGATTAATGTATCACACAATTAACTCACCATTTTCAATCTTGGATTCTCTGCGCGATAATATTATTAAAGAAAACTGATCAATCGAATGACATGTCGTTTGATGCAAATGCATTTCAGACATGCTATTCGCACGTTTATCACAAATAATGCATTTAATGAAATCCGTCATTCCTGAAATATGTACACACAAAACACAAGCATATAAACACAATTAATTAGGCAATTGCCCTAAATCACAACCCTTTCGTTGAACAAGAAAACTTCGAACACGTGCCGGACTTGATCTCCGCGTCTCAATCAAATCAAAACAATAGGTAACCCTTTTCTTTGGATCAAATTCAATGTTTAGTTTTTCACTTAATTAGGTTGCACAATTGAAGTCAAAATCGGTCACGCATAAAATTTAAATTGAGAAACGATAAATAATCTAAAAGATTAATAAAAATAATAATTAACATGCGGATGATAACCCTATTAAATTATTTAGCAACCTTATGTGCGATTTCACTTCATTTCAATTTTAAGTTCAGTGTATATTATTTAAAAAATAAATAATCATATATCGAAATCAATGTTGCAAAATTATAACTGATCTGAATTTAATATTATTGCATTAAATTGATTTTTTAAATTGTATATTTATTATCCTAATTACTGCAAATATGTTCATAGCCATGTTCGAATAATGAATATAATTTAATTATCGCGCTGATTTTAAAAATAGATAACCATATTATTCGATTTCATTATAAATGCATCCAGTGCAGGTATGATATAAATTCATGTGAAGACTTATTTCATTTAAATTATACAGAGTTTAACATTTGTTAGAAAAATCTGGCCATGTACAATAGCTTTTAAATTTATGGCAAAATATAAATTAGTGTAGGTATACAAAATATTTGTTTTTTATACACTAATATTTTACAGATTTTTTATATAAACTTTTTACAAGTAATTTTTTAAAATTAGGTGAATGGATTAGTGTTTAATATAATAGTAAAGCAAGATATATCATAAATTCTAAAACTTAAATGAAAATTCCAATGCAATTAATACTCTAATAATTTAAATTTATTAATTAAATTCGATAAATAATCTTGATTGTCGTACAACTGTTATATCATAAGCCTAACATTTTATTGGTAATATATAAATAATTAATTTTTATAATAAGGAACGCATACGATTATCAAAGAATGTGTAAAAAAAAAATTAAAAATATTCGGAGCACTGTTAGTAAATAGTAACTAAATTTTAATTAGAGTAAATCTAATTATCTATCAATAATTTGATATAATGCTGACTGATGGCAAGGAATGGTCAAACGTGATAGAAAAACTGTAGCCCAATAAATTTAATGTTTGAAACTTTTGAAGATTTAAAAAAAGCGGCATAACGGCATAACGTTGTTCCGCAGACAATATTAAAAAACTTATCGATACTTTCGACGCTAACTTCGCGTTAGTGTGTATGACTGTGACTGTGAGCTTCTAATTTTGTTTGTCATTTGTTTCTTGTTGGTTATCTGGCAGTTTAGATTACTTCGTTTTGTAATTAATTTTATAATAATGGCTTTGGCTCAATTGTGTGGTTTGGAGAATTATTATTCTCAAAATGATGATACTGATGAATATGCAAAATTAACACGTACTTTCCAAAATAATATGGAATTATGTGCTCCTCCATTCGCAAATGTGAATTTTGTTGATGTCAATCTTTATTTATATTTAAAATATTAAAATATGTATATCATTTATTTTTTAGCCTGCGGTGGAACTTGCTAATATGAAAGATGAACTTGCGTATGCATTTTGATCATGGTACTACAACTCTTGGATTTCAATTCCGAGGTGGTGTGATACTAGCAGTTGATTCCCGAGCAACTGGTGGACAATTTATTGGGTCACAATGCATGAAGAAAATTGTTGAAATTAATGATTTTTTGTTAGGTACATATTTTGTGTCTTTTTAATTTGATTCGAGTTTGAGTTTTGTATCGAACCAGTTTGCATATGTTTGTTATATCATAGGTAATAATGCTGATTCATCATTACCAGTTACAGTCGGCGTTACTGATACTGATAATTCTTATATGTAGCTTAAAATGTCTACTTACATGAGTCAAAATGTTTTTTTGAGGCATCATTCATTGAGAAACAGTTACAATTCATCAGCTTATCAGTTAATAAATATACTATTGTGGTTTTCTTCAAGAAATTGTTTCCAAATATAGTTAAATGAATTAAAATGTGACTTCCTAAGCAACTTTGAAAGGTAAATCTTATATTTTCTCTTCTTAAGAACTTTGGCTGGTGGAGCAGCTGATTGTGTTTATTGGGATCGTGTGCTAGCAAAACAATGCCGTTTGCATGAACTGCGCAATAGAGAAAGAATATCTGTAGCAGCTGCAAGCAAACTTATGTCTAATATGGTTTATAATTATAAAGGAATGGGCTTATCTATGGGTATGATGTTAGCGGGCTATGATAAGCGAGGACCTGCATTGTACTATGTAGATTCAGAAGGTACAAGAACTCCGGGAAAAGTTTTTTCTGTGGGTAGTGGTTCAGTATATGCATTTGGTGCTTTAGACTCTGGTTATGATTGGAATTTGATCACTCGAGTGATGAAGATGCATATGGTACGTCAAAATTATCAAAAAATATCAAATTATCCAAAAACTTGTAGATAGAAAGATTCTAATAAGATAAAATATTGAATAAATCGATTTTTTTTTTTTTGATTTTTTAAATATTATTTATAGATTAACTCCCAGCTCGTTATACTTGCATTCTTTCACAATTTTGGAGTTAAAACAGTTATTTCCCATCCAAACATTGCTTTAATAAAATATTGGGGTAAATCAGACATAAAAGAAAACTTACCAACCAACGAAAGTATCTCTTTAACCTTAAAAAATCTTATCACAACAACAACCATTGAAGAAAGCAGTGAAGATTTGTTTATTTTAGACAATGAAATAAAAGAAATACCTGTTAGAATGCAAAATCTGATAAATTATTTCAAAGAAGTGTTTAATTACAAAGGTAAATTAAAAATTGTGTCTAAAAATTCATTCCCTCATTCTTGTGGCTTAGCAAGTTCTGCCTCTGGTTACTCTGCTCTGGTAAAAGCATTAGATTCTTTCTTTAATTTTAATTTAGACTCTAAAACACTTTCCATTTTGGCAAGGAAAGGCTCAGGCAGTGCAAGTAGATCAATTTTTGATGGATTAGTACATTTAAAGAAAGAAGGAAAGGAATACTTTGCAGAAAAACTAAGCGAATGGAAAGAACTAAGGGTAATCTTACTTGTTTTAAACAAAAATTCTAAAAAAGTGCCTAGCACTGAAGGAATGCTAAGGACAGTTAATGCAAGTGAATTATTCAAAAAGAGATTAGAAAACATAAACAAGAAAATTAAAGATATGATTCATTACATTCATACCAAGAATTTTAAAGAATTAGCCATTTTAACCATGAAAGATTCTATTGAGATCCATGCAACTTGCCTTGATTCTTTTCCTCCCATTTTTTATTTGACAGATCAATCAAGAAGTGTGATTGAAGATGTTTTTGAGATCAATAAAAATGAAGTTAAGGTAGGATATACGTTTGATGCTGGTGCTAATGCTTTTCTTAATACTTTGGATTGTTATTTTGAAGAGATTAAGTCTAAGTTTGAAAAGAAATATGAAATAATTACAGCTTTATAAGTAAAAAATTAACTTATAATCTTTTTTTTATAAAATAAAAATACTGCGAGCCTTTCACAAGCTAAAACTTTCTTTTTTAGATTTTTTATTCTTAAGTTAACGTACGTTCTTTAATAAAAAAAAATTAAATTATATTAAATAATTTTTTAAATAAATAATTAATAAAGTTATTAGATTAAAAAAATATTTTTTATCAATATTCATTTTTAAAAATATTAATTTATATTTGTTTATTTATATTTTATTAAAATATTATTTTAAATTTATTAATAAGTTTATTAATTATTTATTTTATATTTATTAATAAATTTATTAATTATTTATTTTTATATAATTTCTTTTATTTTTAAAAAACATTTATAAATTAATGCATTGATTAATTAACCAATCGATTCCTTCTTCTAATCCTTCATTCTTTATAGCACACACCTTTAAAAATTTAACATTACCATCCACTTTTAAATCAATATCCCCTAAATCCTTCTTATTTCCATAAATCAATAAAGGAATACTTTCTTTATATCCTTCAAAATACTTAAGAAAATCTCTTTTATCTGACATATCTATCACAAAAATATTACCATTTACTAAACCATAATAATTAAACCAATACTCACTAAAACATTCTTGACCACCTATGTCTAATATTTTTATGTTTAAATTATTTTTTGTTAGGTAATATTTTTTATAACCAAAGGTAGGAAGTATCTTTTCTTTTATGTTGCATAAGTTGGTTATTATAGTTGTTTTACCTGAATTGTCCAGACCTACCAGTAAAAATGTTAATTCTTTTTTTGTTTGAAGTGATTTTAACGAAGAAGCAAATGACATTAGAAAAATAAAATTGATTAGTTTTATAAATTAAAATATAAGAAAATTTATTGAAATATAATTAAATCATATACAAAAAAAATTAAATTTATAAAAAAAATAATTAAATTTATTAAAAAATAAGAAAATAATATAAAAAAACAATATAAAAAAAATAATTAAATTTATTAAAATATAAACATCATAAATGTTACCAGAAGAAATCCAACAATCTTTAAAAAACTTAGAAATTTTCTTATCAAAAAAAACAACCACAATCCATAAAGCATTGACTTATGAATCAGAAAAACAATTTGTTCTTTATGCAATCCAATTAGCTAAAGCTAAATTAATAAGTGATCCTACTAATGAATATATTAATCGTATTAATTTATTAAAAGAGATTGATAAAAAGATAAAGCATTACAAAGAATACAAGGAAATGAATTTGACAAAGTATTTCTTAATGAAATGTATAAAGAAAAATAATAAATTATTTTTTTTATACATTTACTTAATAATATTTTATTTACACCTTTAAAAAATATCTGGCATTGGATCAAAATTATCTTCTTCACTTTTTAAGGCATCATTCTTTTGTTGTGATAATTTTTTTAATTCATTTTCTCTTTTAATTTCTTCCAATGTATTTATTTCTTCTACTTTTATTTCTCTTCTCTTAGTTTATTATCTTCACTGTAATCTTTTCTTTTAAATTCAGTTGAATAAATTTTTTTATAATTTTTTTTTTCTTTTTTTATTTTTTCTTTATAAAATTTTTCTTCTTCATTGTAATAAATTTTACCAGAAAATGTGTTTGTTTCTTGTCTCTGCGTTTTACTTTTAGTATTTTCTGTAGGATAACTGGATCCTATTGGATATATCCAGATTACTTATAAGTAATTGGTTTACTCATCTCTTCATTAATTAATTCATTTACATTGTCACTTTGTTCATTAAAAATTTTATTTGTTGAAACATAATCATTTTTAGGATCATAAAAATTCTTTGGTGTTTTATTTTTCTTACTTTTTTCATTTATTATTTTGTGTTCTTGCATTGGAAAATCACTAATTTTTTCAGGTTTATAATTGCTAGGACTGGTTAATGGGATAAAATTATCTTCACTGATTATTTTTACTTCATTTTTAAACTGTCTTTCATTTATGTTTCTCATTTGTCTTTCATTAACATTCCTCATTTGTGATTCATTGGTAAAATATACTTTATTGTCATTTAAATTTCTAAACTGTTGTTCATTTCTCATTTGCATTTCATTTAAATAATTGTAATTAATATTTCTTTGTTGGTTAAATATTTTTCTGTGTTCTTCATTAAAATCAACATATTGATCATTCCTTACGAAAAGTGGTTCTTTTTCTTGGTACCCTTGTAAATTATTATAATAATTTATTTGTTCATTGTTTTTAAAATTTGGTGTACTTCTTCTTTTAACACTGTAATTATTAATTTGATAATTCATGTAGGGATTAAAATTATTCATAGGTTGATGATTTGGTGGATGAAATTGTGTATTATTTATTGGTTGGTTCATTTGATAATCATAATTCATATTAATATAAGGTGTTTTTGGTTGATTAATAATTATTAAAATAACCCATAGATTGGTCATACAAATTAGGATAAGAAGATTTATATGATTCATTATTCACAATAGTATTATTAACAAGATTATTATTACCCATAATATTATTAACAAGCATCATATTATTATTGTTTACAAGATTATTAGCTGAAGGATTCATTCCATTAATATTCATATTAGGATTAGGTGTGTTATGATAAGTCATATTTGTATTGTAGTAATGATTATTAATATTACTAGTAAGGCGCTATTGTTAGTAACATTAGGCATAACATTCATATTAGCATTTATATTTTGATTAAAATTTGAATTAATATTTTGATTCATATTAGGATTTAAAGTAATAGGATTCATATTGGAATAAATGTTAGGGTTATAGCTGTTATTCTGATTAAAAGTATTTACAGGGTTATAATTAGAATTTACATTAAAATTATTTGTAGGATTATAATTAGAAGAATGATTGATAGTTGGATTTACTATTGGGTTAATAGTACTATAAATAATATTCATATTGTTATTCATAATGTACTGTTCAGAAACATTGTAATTATTGCTAGGTGCCCTGTTAAGAGGATTAAGTTGAACTCTTGGAATAACTACGTGTCGCGCCAATTTTTGAAAATATATTAGCAACTCTGTGCCTATGACGTAGGGCAACACACAAAAACCCGAAGACTTCCGACGATTTGCGATGCCCTTCGAAGCGATCGAGGACGATGTGAATTTCGGCCTCTTTGCACCGGCGGCGTCTTGAACGTCTTGAAGATAACATGTCAGAATAAAACTCATATAATCTACGTTTACAAAGTAACTGATATTATTAAATAAATTCAAGTTCTTGTTATATAGTTGTTGGTGTTTCCTTTATACTTCTAAACTTCCTCAGTGGTAATATTTAATAAATATACGCGTTTTCACGCTGATTGGCACAACATACGTAATTTCTGTTTGTTTGGTTAGAATAACCTGAATAATTTGAGATGTTTTTGCTATGAAAAGTAGGGTTTCTAACTGGGTAAGGAGATTGTCTAGGAAGAATGTTTTGTTCTCTTACCTTGTAATATGACTGTGATCTAATAGGATAAAACACACTAGTCCTTCTTAAAGGCTCATTCTTGCCAAACTCAGATGCCTTGTTGTAAAATGACTCATTTTTTGAGGTTCGTTTGGTGGTTTATGCTTAAAAGAGTTTTTATAAATTTCTTTTTTACTTTCTTCTCTAAAAATTTGTTTTGTATCTGTCATTTTTGTTAAATTTTCTTCAGTTTGTTGAATTTTAACATGATTTTGAGTAAATTTTGGTGTTTTATTGTACAGCTCCTGATTGGAAAGATTGAGTTGGCTAAGTGGCAAGGTGTTACTTCTTGTTGGAACACCTTCCTGCCTGGATATTGGTGTTTTTTGTTTAGAAACATTTTTAACAGGGTCAATACTTTTATATATAGTTGGCTTATTCTCTTCATTCGAAAACATTTTATCAGATAAATAGTTGGTTTGTGTAATGTAAAAGAACTTGTTATTCAAGCTTTGCATAAAAATATCATTAAACTTACGACAAAGTCTTTCCTTCTTACGTACTTCTACATTAGGAAATGTGTATGGTGTAAAATTCTCAGGATTTTCATAAAGAATGGTTTTAAATTTAATGCTTTCTATCTTCACATAGGAATATTGCGAAGAGTTAAGTGTAAAATAAACATCTTTATAAGAACCATGTTTCAAAACAACCCCTCTCTTTCATCTGTAAATTTTACTAAAACAAATTCTATGCCATTAAATAAAATTCTAAATTCAAGAAAAAAAGATGAAAGATTTTTGTTAAAATTTTGCAAAACAAATTCATTTTCTTTTTTTGGTGATTTTTTGACACTTTCATGCATTAAATTATAATACATTTCATGCGATTCTTCTTCTAAAACAATTTTTGTTTTCTTATTTTAATTGATGCTCAGATGTTTTAAGTTCTTCTTCCTTTCTTTCGCTTTCTCTTTTTTGTTTCATGGCATAAAATGATTCTTTAGGAAGTATGGCTTTAACACCAATGACAGAGTAAACTTTGTTAATAAAGTCATCTACTTTAAAGGGAGGCAAGCTTTGTTCTTGTTTAGTTTTCTCTTCATAAGTTTGTTTTAAGTTTATGTCTTGATTTGGCTCAATTATTTTTCCGTTAAACATGACTGATGTACCCAACCCTTTGATGTTTATCAGTTTTAGTAATAAAAATGCATCTGAAACTGGTACCTTTGTTTTTACCTTTGTATTTTATGTATACTTATATATACATTTATTTCTGGTAATCGTTTCTTATCATTCTCTTGCATTCTAAGGTATAGACTTCAAAATATATTTTTGTGTTTTAAAATTAATAATATTAAATTTATTATTTTTAGAATAAATGATTTATTAAATTATTATTTTATTTTATTCTTTTACTTATTTTTTAAATATTTAAAAATGTTTTATTTAAATTAGAAATACTTTTTGTATTTTTTAATTTCAGAGAAAAATAATTTTTAAAATATTTTATATTTTAATAAGAAATTAAATTATTTTTATGGATAACGTGTTCATAGAATTATACGACAATGAAGGAAAAATGCTTTTACCAAGCACAAGTGTACCAAGAAACATTACTCCATCACATTTATCATCATTAATCAACTTACAAAGTAACTTTTATTTGAATGGTCAGCCTATTATCAATACTTTAGATGAAACATTAAAACTACAAAAAATAAATGAATATGAAAGTATTTTAAAGATCAAAACAGCACCATGTGATGATAAAGTTGATGGCGATTTTTGCTCTGACAGTTATTCTGGCCATGAAGCTGCTATTCTTTGCACACACTAAACTACTCTAATAATTTATTAGTTACGGGAGGAGGCGATTGCACAGTCAGATTTTGGTGCGTAATTTATGACCATAAAGGAGAACAAATAAATGAAATTAAAGCTCATTCTAAAGGAATTATCTCAGTAAAACTTATGAATGATTTAATTTTGACAGGAGGGAGAGACAATTATGTCAAATTGTTTAAATTAAACGGTGAATGTCTTTTCAACTATTCACTCTCTAAGCCTGTGACGTGTTTAACATTTTTTGGAGGAAGGGATGGAAAATTAAAAATATTCAAAAATTTGACATTTTTTAAAGAATTCAGTCTTCCATCCTCAGTAAACTGTTTGTCAGTCTACAAAGATTATTTAATAACAGGTTGTGAAAATGATTCAGTTTATGTTTACAAAGATTTTACTCTGGTAAACATCTTAGTTCATTCACTTTTTGTGATTTCAGTCTCTATTTCTATAAATGGTATGTTTTTTTCTACAGGTTCATTTGATAGAAAAGTAAAGGTATTTTGTTTTGAAAATCAAAAATTGTTGATTGAATACACACACACTGCTTGTGTTTACAAGGTATTGTGTACTGGAGATAAGGTTATCTCTTGTGGCAAAGATAAGTGTCTTATGGTTTATGATTTGGGAAGTAAAAGTGTTAAAAGTAGGATTGTTTGTGAGGATGAGATTTATGATTTTTCAATTTACAAAAAAGGCATTGTTTGTGGTGGAAAGGATAGAATGCTTTACTTTTTAGGCTAAATGGTTAAAATAAACATTTTTTATTTTATTTCACTTTTTTTAAGAATCTTATTTTACATTTTGTCTTCTAAAAAAAATTTTTTTTTTCTTTTTTCTTATTTACGAACAAAACAATTTTTATAAATTACTAATTGTTAATTAATTAGGTACTTTTGCTTTAATTTTTGAAAATTTTAGAGTACATTTCTATAAACTTTTCCAAAGGCCAATAAAATTAAATTCACAGTATATTGAGCTGTATCTAGTTATGTAAAAACATATTGAACCATATGTGCTCTAAAGATTAAGCATTTAATTTTTATAAAAAAAGTATATCAAAAGATCTTTGTATGGATTTCCCATCCTTGGATAAAAAAGTTTGTGTTACAGTTTAAATCATTTATTGATCACTTGAATTAAACTTTATTATAAAATATGAAATTTAAATAAATGATAGTTTATAGCAAAAGTATAATTAGCTAAAGATAACAACAGAAGAATTATAAAAAGTTTGTTGTTTTATTATGTATTTTATTTTAACAATATATTTTTAAGATTCAATTTTAAATTTTATATTTCTTCATAGTGTAAATTCTAAAATGTGGCAAACATCGATTTAATTTATATTTTTATCAAACAAATTATACAGCTCATATTTTTAATGACTAAAAATATTAATATAAACTAAGATTGACCATCTTACACTACCAAAAACTTAATTTTCCTTATATTATAAGTTTCGCGCAAAATAAAGATGAACTTTACCTAACATCGAAGATACATTCTTTCTTTTGTTTAATATTTATATATTTTTATAAAACGATAAATTTTAAAGAAATTAAATTTTCTATTTTTTTTAATAAAAGATATAATTTCATAGAAACTAACAAAGGAAAAAAGTTGTAACAGGAATTTAATTTTGGTTGTTTTCTGGCATATCTGATTATATTTCAATTTTATCAAAAGCTTTTTACAATTATAAAAATTCATTTTAAAAATTAATTCTAGAAAAATTTTAATATTTTTATTTAAATACTATTATTCATATCTAAAAAATTTGTAAACACAATATGATTTAATTTCTGACTTTTGGGTATGATAAATTTTTAACTTATAAAATTAGCGAATCGGGTTTTTTGATGAAAACATAAACTTCTCCTTCGGGAAGTTAATAAAATTATTAAAATTTAATCTAAATGATCATAAAGGAAACTTGGATAAAATATTTTAGAAAACTCTTCAGAACGCGCAGTTTTGTACTTGCACATTAAAAATTCTCAAATATATTTATCTAGGATTGATATTTTCTATCGAGACAAAGTATTTGTGCACTTTGTCGAAGAAAGTACTTTTCGTCGAAATATAAATTCTCTTGATAAACCGCTCACGTACTTTTGATATTGTCCGTTTCTTATTTTCAGTCGTCGTCTTTGGACTATAAATAATACATTTATATATATTTTTTTTGTTTCAAAGAAGTTTTGCTTCTGTTTTTGCTTTGGACGAGAAACTTTGTGTCGCTAAACACGTTGGAGGAGGAGGACAGACATCTGTTAGGAGAATTTATATAAGTTTGTGTATATATATATATATATATATATATATATATATTATATATATATATATATATATATATATATATATATTTCAAAGTAACTAGCAGCCCATTCGTCGAAATAAAAAAGGTATAAAGTATAAAAACTTTTATTTATACGTTTCGACACAAGATGCGTGTCATCATTCAGCAACACAGGACAAAAACACTCAACAAAAATTTATTTTAAAAAATTAAACTTAATAACATATTAGAGAAAAACATTTTTTTAGAAAAAATTATGAATAACTAAAAGATTTGCAAACTAATTTGACTAAAAGTTATATAACTTTTAGTCAAATTAGTTTTCAAATCTTTTAGTTGTACATAATTTTTTCTAAAAAAATGTTTTTCTCTAATATGTTATTAAGTTTAATTTTTTAAAAATAAATTTTTGTTGAGTGTTTTTGTCCTGTGTTGCTGAATGATGACACGCATCTTGTGTCGAAACGTATAAATAAAAGTTTTTATACTTTATACCTTTTTTATTTCGACGAATGGGCTGCTAGTTACTTTGAAATATGTTTCAACGTCGAAAAAACTATCAAGATATATATATATATATATATATATATATATATATATATATATATATATATATATATATATACTAGATGACCTGACAGACGTTGTTCTGTACATACATCTACATCTACGTTTTTGTAATATCCTATACTAATATTTATACCGTTCAGTTAAAAATAATCATTATTGGTTTCCGAATTACTATTTACACCAATATGAGTGATGTTAAATGTGGAACTGTTTTAAATAAATTGATTCTCAATTTCCACTTTAGTTATCCCTTTCAATCAAAACCAATGTCTCAAATATTTTCAATGTCAATCAATGATAAGCGGTTTGTCATTTTTTCATTTATTTTTACAATCTAACTATATTTCTATAAATAAAAAAATCCTAGAAGATTTCCTTAACAAACTTCAGGAAGATTTATAAAAATCCGAATAATAGTTTATCTGATTTCCAAAATAGAACTGTACTGACGAGCAAATTAAAACCAAATTTTAATTAAGAAAAAAGGGACTCTACTGACAATCAAATTTTGACCAGATTTTAAATACTGAGAATTCTATTCACCATCGACAAACTAAAAGAAACTCTACTGACAAGCAAATTTGAAACAGATTCTAAAAAGAAAAAAATGAATGTACTGACCAATATTAATAATTGATTTTGCAGACCAAAAAAAAACTATTAATATGCAAATTTGAAGCAAAGTTTAAAAATAAAGAGGGACTATACTGACGAGCAAATTTAAACTGAATTTTATTTACTAATAAGAACTCTACTGATGAGCAAATCAAAACTAGATTTTTAATATCAAATTGAACTTTACTGATGAGCAAATTTAAATTATTCAAAAAATTAAAATTGACTACAGTCCAGCAAAAATCCAGCAAAAAACTAAAAAGGACTCTACTGACAAGCAAATCAAATCTAGATTTTGAATATTAAAAAGAAACTCTACTGACTAGGAAATAGATTTTGAATGTTAAATAGAGACTCTACTGACAAGCAAATTTTAACAGATTTTGAATATTAAAAAGAGACGCTACTGATTAGAAAATTTGCATTAGATTTTAAATATTATAAAGTACTCTACAGACAAGCAAATGTAAACTAGATTTTCAGTTTTAAAAAGGACTCTACTGACGAGCAAATCAAAACTAGATATTTAAAATTAAAAAGGTCTCTACTGACAAGAAAATTTTAACAAATTTTGAACAATAAAAGAGGATTCTACTGACGAAATAATTAAACCTTGATTTTTAACTTCCCGGAGGAGAAGTTTATGTTTTCATCAAAAAACCCGATTCGCTAATTTTATGTTTTCTCGACGTTTCAAGCCATTCTGAATAGAATGAGACCAAATTTGGAAAAAGTATGTGTGTGTGTGTGTGTGTGTATGTGTGTGTGAACAGATTTTTTGCCGTAAATCGACGTTTTCTCGAAAACGGCTGGGCCGATTTCAAAAATTTAAAAGCCATTCGATGCATCTCGACGAGGACTATCGTTTGTCCTATCGAGTTTTGTGGGACGATCGGCCGAGACGTTTCTTTATAAATAGCAGAAAAGTGAAAAAATTTTCGTGCACGTTTTAGCCCGCAATTCTGAACCGATTAAGAAAATTCAAAAACCGTTCGAAAGATATTGATTGGGAATCGTGCTGATTAGTTTTTGGTAGAGATCGGCCGGGCCGTTTTCTTGTAATAAAGTTTTTAAAAAAAAAATTTCGACGATTTTCATGATTATTTTTTTGACTGTAGATACCATAGTCTTCTAGATCATACTAAAATATTACGGCCCTACGACAACTGGTTCAGCTTTAAAAATTCGTCAAAGTTTGCAAAAATCAGTATGGTCTTTTTGGCATTTGTCAAAATTAGACTTTTGATCGACGTTTTCTCAAAAACGCCTGAACCGTTTGTCAGTTTTGTGCAACGATCTGCCAAGCCGTTTCTTTGTAATTTGAAAAAAAGTGTTAAATTTTCGTCGACATTTAAGCTCATCCTACCGAACCGATTTTAAAAAATCAAAAACTGTTCGAAAGATATTAGTTGGGAATGGTACTGATTAATTTTAGGTGAAAATCTACCGAGCCGTTTTCTTGTAATTAACTGTTGAAAAAAGTGTTAAACTTTTTGTCCACATTTAAGCTCATCCTACCGAACCGATTTTAAAAAATCAAAAACCTTTCGAATGATATTAGTTGGGAATGGTACTGATTAATTTTAGGTGAAAATCTACCGAGCCGTTTTCTTGTAATTAACTGTTGAAAAAAGTGTTAAACTTTTTGTCCACATTTAAGCTCATCCTACCGAACCGATTTTAAAAAATCAAAAACCTTTCGAATGATATTAGTTGGGAATGGTACTGATTAGTTTTAGGTGAAAATCTACCGAGCCGTTTTCTTGTAATTAACTGTTGAAAAAAAAATTAAGCCTTTTTTCATGGAACTTTTTTTGGCGATATACATCATGGTCTTATAGAACTTACTGTAATATTACGGCCTTACGACAAGTAGTTTAATTTTAAAAATTCGTCAAACTTTGCTAAAATTATTATCGTTTTTTTTTAAAGTATGATTGATGAAGTATATTATTTACACATTTTTTTTTAATAAGTCGATTATTTACACATATCGGGAAGTTCATGTAACTTGCCTCAAGGCTAAATACCAAACCAACTAGTTATTATTTCAGTTTGCTCGTTAGTAGAGATCCTTTTTATAATGATTTTGCTTGTTTGTCGGTAGAGTCTCTTTCTATATGTTATTTTAACTTGCTTGTCAGTAGAGTCCCTTTTTATTATTAATTCAGTTTGCTCGTTAGTAGAGTTCTTTTATTAGATTATGTTCGTTGAGTCCCCTTTACGTCTAATTTTAGTAATTTTAAACTATTATCTATAAATGCATATATACTATTTCACATATAAAGCAGTTAATTTGGAGAATTAAAAAATAAACTTGCATTACGTTTCGAAACCTACTTTGTCCTATCGTCAGTGCATTAACATAACAAATCTTAAAAATTGATCACCATAGACACAAATAATGAGAAAAAATATTTTTGTTCAAATAATTCCTATTGCGGTTGTGGGATTTAAATTATAAATATTTAAATTACAAATATAAATTATAAATATGAGTGTTTGTGCACTGAAGATGGGTCAAATTGTGTTTCGAAACGTATGCAAGATTTATTAAAAAAAAAACATTTTTTAAACCTCACTCACAATTTTTGTTATTAATAATGCAAAACATTTATATAGAATTACATCTTTTATCAAATTTTGGTGTCAGACGATTTAAAATGACTCAAAATGCCTAGAAAAAATTCAAAATCTTTACAAATAGTTTTAAATTTCTAAGAAAACAAAAGTTTTGAATTTTCAAAATAAAAGTTTTCAATCATCAAAAAACAAAAGTTCCAAAACTTGAACTTTGCCTGCTTTCGAATGATACGTAGAAGTTTAATTTTTGTGGGGGTAATTTTAAATATTATATATATATATATATATATATATATATATATATATAAATTTAAGTGTGTGTAATTCCGGAATGTGTGCATATGTGCATGTGTAAATACAATTACCTGCACCTGATGTCAGCTTACTATAAAATCTATTCTGTTTTACGACTCGTCCACGTATTACATATATACCTAATTATATATATATATATATATATATATATATAATATATATATATATATATATATATATAATATATATATATATATATATATATATATATATATATAAGGAGAATAAAGCATTGCTAATAAACTACAAGGTCCTAGTTAATTTTTAAAGAGACAATACTGACAATAAATTTTAAACTTACGTTGTCCAAATGATCTCTACCGAGAAATAAATTTATACTAAATTTAAAAAGGACTCTACTGAGGAGCAAATTAAGATCAACTTTTCCCCGCAAGTACCGTCTAGCTTTTTCTTCAACATTAATTTACCTATCACTTTATTTTTCTGATAGTTCTGATTTTAAAAAAAATCGACTATTGTCTGATATTGAAAACTAAGACGATATTATTCACTACATATTATCGATATGAATTATTTAATTTATTTGTAAAGCATTTTTTGACTTCATATGATTTTGCCAAAATTTTATTCATATTATAAATTATCAAATATTAAAACTACGAAACTTTACTTTGTGTCTGAATCTCATTTTTTCCAACAAGCAAAGAAATTGCATATATAAATATTTTATAAAAATTAAAACGTTTTACTAAAAGCAAGATTTTTGTTTTAAATTTAAATTTAAAGTCTCAAAAATCGCAATAATCAATAAACATCAAGAAGATATTTATATTACTAATTAAAAATCAAGAAATTCAAAATTGAACCATAGATCAAACTAGATAATCATGTATCAGACCAGATCACCGTAGTTGGATGGATCAAAACAAAACACGTTAACCTTAGTGAAAAATATGAATGGAACAAAGTACTCGTATAATTGCAATTGGGATATGACAAAAACTGGTTTCATCAAACGAACAAAACTGAAAACATCAAACAGTAGAAATCCAAGATTAATCACCGTAGGTGAACTTAGATCTATGATCGTCCCAGATTAATTTTTAGCGTTAGATGGGTTCCTCATAACTGATGTAGCCTCATTACATCAGTTATGGTTCCTTAAAACGTAACCACATTACTTGGATAACTGTGGTAAATCTAGAGATTCATGGGACATGTTTGTCTCAGGTTCTTTCCTTAAATACCATCTAAATACCTTTCGATCTACACACATTAATCCCTACATTAATAGGAATCAGTTTTGCCTATATTAATAGCTATCAGTGAATCTAGACTAGATGGTCATCCTCCTGCTAATTTCCCCAATATATAGTATAGTACAATAAGCACTTGATACTAGAGCTATAGCAATGTACGACATTTTTCTCCGATTTTTAAACATTATAAGGCTGACTATAAAGTGTTCTTATCACAATCTTCGTAAAAAAAAATCTTGTCATTAATGCAAAGTGATTTTTACTAGTCTTGTCAGTTTTCGGTTAGCAAAACCATGAACATTTTGAAGTCTCAAAATGTCGTAACTAAAAACATTTTAAAATGTCTGAAAATACTTCAAATAGCTTGAAAATATTTCAGAGAGCTTGAAAATATTTCAAATAGCCTAAAAATAATTTGAATTGTCTGAAAATTGTTTGAATCATCTGATTTTTTGTAAAATTGTCAGAAATAAAAATGTCTAAAACATTTGAAATCAATTTAAAACATTTTGAAACAATGTTTAATGTTTATTACAAATTTGCAATATTTTTTACTTTAATATTTAAATTTAAATATTTCTTAAAAATTTGCAATATTTTTAAAAAAAATTCAATATTTCTTAGATAAATGAAACATTTTTATTCATCTAAAACAATTTAGCAATTAGCTACATTTTCGGTCAATCTGAAACAATCAGTTTTTTTTTTTAATTTAAAACATTTTTAGCAAATTGTCGAATATTTTTATAATTTAAAACAATTTGAATGATTTTTAGCCATTTGCAATATTTGTTTTAGCAATCTTAACATTTTTTAGAAATTTTAAATATTCTTACAAATTTGAAACATTTTTTTTAGCAATTTGAGACATTTCTTCAGCAAATTGAAACATTTTCAGTCAATTTGCAACATTCTCAGTCAACTTGAAATATTCTCAGGCAATTTGAAACATTCTCAGTTAATTTGCAACATTTTTTCGCGATTTGAATCATTTTCAGCCAATTTGCAACATTTTTAGTCAACTTGTAACATTTTTAATCAATTTATAACATTGTAAAACAATTTGCAATGATTTTCACAAAGTTGCAACATTTCCATCAATTTTAAAACAATTTGCAACATTTGTTAGTAATTTGCCACATTTATTAGTAATCTGAAACATTTGTATTCAATTTGCAACTTTCTTCAACAATTTAGAACATTTCGAGTCAATTTTAATAATTTCAAGTTAATTTAAAGCATTTCGTGTCAATTTAAAATATTTCGAGACAATTTGCAACATTTTCAGTCAATTTGCAACATTCTCATTCAATTTGCAACATTCTCAGTCAATCTAAACTAAAACATACTCAGTCAATCTAAACTAAAACATTCTCAGTCAATCTAAACTAAAACATTCTCAGTCAATCTGTAACATTTCAAGTCAATTTGATACATTTTCGGTTAATTCCAAATATTTTTTAGCAATTCAAAATATTTTCGGTCAATTTAAAACATGTCGAGTCAATTTGAAACATTTTTTAGCAAATTGTCTGAAAATGTTTTAAATTGTATGAAATTGTTTTAAATTGTACGAAAATGCTTAGAATAGTCCGTAAATGTTTAAAAGTGTGTGTTTCAAAGTGTCTGCAAGAAATTAAATATTTAAAATACTTACTTGAAATTTAAATATGTATATTAAATTGTCCGAAATGTCTTAAAATGTCTAAAAATATTTCAAAATGTCAAACATTTTTGGTCAATTAAAAGCACTTGAAAATAATTTGCAATGTATTTTTTAGCAAGTTTCAATATTCAATATTTTTTGGCAAGTTGCAATGATTTTTAGCATTTTGCTATATTTTGAAATTGTCAAAAAATGTTTCAAATTGCTGAAAAATAGTGTAAATCATTTTAAATTGTGTTAAACTGGCTAAAAATGTAAATTGTCCGAAGATTTTTAAATTGTCTGGACATGATTAAAATTGCCTGAAAATGTTTTAACTAATTTAAGCAAGATTTTAAATACCGAAAAGAACTGTATACACGTGCAAATCCAAAGTAGGTTTTAAATTCTAATAAAGACTTTACTGACGTAGAAAACTGCATTAAAAAAAATAAATTGTCTGAAAGTGTTTTAGTGTTTGTAAATTCTTCATTATTTCGTCGCGGTGATCTGATTCGTTGAATTTTGAGACAATAAATAATATTATATTGCAGTAATGTCTAGTTCAAATCAAATCCTGCATCTAACCCTTGTTATAGCCCAAATACACAAAAAAGTGCAATACTCTCTTGTAGTGGTATCCAACCCAGTTTCCTTTTTTAGTTAGTCCCAAGCAAACTGAACACAATTCAGAATCCTAATCTGCTGCTCCTTTTATGGTACACCTCCATGTCGTCAGGTCTCTTCACACATTATCACCTTAAGTCATGCACACCGACGCCACCGACACCGCCACCGTCGACCCACTTCCACACACACACACTATCTTGTTATTGAGAATGTTCTATATTAATTCAATCAAATCACTCGACCAAAGTAAATTAACACCTTGCTCTGATCTGCTCTGATCTACTCTGCTCTGCTCTGCTTCATATTACTTCATATATTAGACGATGATGATGTCTCTCTAAGGATTCCTTCCTCTTAAGGGATGTCTTGCTCCAGGTTCTAGGCACTGTTTGATTAACTCGCTTAAGATCTTTCATTAGAGAATTTACCACAGGTGGTAATAAATGGGCAATACGTGATTAATACGTACTAGGATTTCGTAATTCTAAATTTAAAAATTTCAGGTATTATTAGGATATTCGATTAATATGGACTCGAAAACAAGTCATAGTAAAGCACAGCAGAGTACTCAGTTCCTGTGTGCTAAGTTAGTTTAATTCCTATTGTTCAAAAAAAGTTGTTGAAAGTTGTAGTTTGCTAATCTGAAGAGTTTCTACTTAAGTTTTTAACAAAAATTAAAAGTTAAATTATTTTGTTTATCCAATTTAATCAGCGTAAATAAATTTCCTTTTAATATTTAGCCTGATGGGTTATTTAATTATTTCATAAGATGTATTGTTAATTTTAAGTTAGATTCAACTGTTTTTATATAACCTATATAATGAAAATGTAGTACCTATTAATGAAAAGTAGTAAATAAAAAAGTATATTAATATTTTGTAAGAGATAAATTAAATAAATATTTATTCGAACTTTTCTGATAAATCTTTCTGACGAAATACCAGATCAAGCTTATTACAGTACATTTATACATCTATATTTGGCATTGCTTGCCTAATGTTTTAATTTAAAATCACTTAAAATAAAAATAAAATATTGGACCTATTTGCTAGCTGACTGTCCCATTTTACCCCGCCTATGTAGTGAGAAAGACCGGGTGACAAATTTTAGAAAAACAGCAAAAAAAGCATTTATACAATGGTTTGTGAGCTTTACTAAACATAGTCAGATAGTTGTTTGTTTGATATGTGTTATTTGTTGTGATACAATTGGTTTCGTCTCCACATTATAATTTCTCAAAGTCAAATTGGATCTTGGTGCCCCGCTCTATTCTATAGTATTGCCATATACATTACTTCATGTGGTAAAATAAAAAAAAAATCACAATGTTCAAACAAATTTAAGGGGGAGGGGGGGGTATGTAATAAAATTTTAGTCTATTTTAAAATCTATGGCAAATTTATAATAAAACTAATTGTAAGAGACAAGCATCAAAAGTATTATCGCAATATTATCATCTAATTAACTTCCCGTAGGGCAAATTATAGTAATAGCAAAAAAATCGAAAATAAAAATTTTTATATATCTTTACGTTTCAAAGGTTTCTGAACATTTTGGCATACCTTAGAAAAAATGGATGTATGTGTGTGTGTGCGGATACAAATTTTCGTCGATGATTTTGGGAACACCGATTTCAATAATTCAAAAAACATTCGATTCGTATTGATAAGGAGACGTGCTGATTAGTTTTTGGCGAAGGCAGGTCTAGCCGTTCCGTAGATACGGGGCAAAAAGTGCCAAAAGTGGTAACTTAGTTTTTAAGAGAACGGATCGTCCGATTTTAATAATTCAAAAAACATTTTACTTGTATTGACAAGATGTTAATTTGCACGTCAGTAGAGTCTACTTTAGTGTTTTAAATCTGATTTCAATTCTACTAAAAACTACTCTGGCCAATATTACTTTGGCGATTTTTTTTACTTGGTAGTAGAGTCCTTCTAATCTAGTTTGAATTTGTTCGTCAGTAGAGTCCTTTTTCAGAATTGATAATTTAGTTTTGACTTGCTCGTCAGTAGAGGCCGTTTTAGATTTTAGAAAAGTTTCACTTACGTAATATTTTGTCAAAATTTTCATGTCAGTAGTGATTCTTTTTATTAATGAGAAATAATTCTACGAACTGTTAATAGTTCGTCAGTAGAATCTTTTTTTTATCCAGTTTGAATTAGTTTTTCAGTAGAGTCGTTTTTTTCTTGCTCTCAATTTGTTCGTCAGTGGAGTCCTTTTGGTCTTGATAATCTTCCTTTACTCGTTAGTATAGTCTTTTTTTCTGGTTTCAATTTGTTCATTAGTAGAGTCTATTTCTGTTAACTTGTTCATTTCTGTTAACCTTTAAAAATCTCTTATTTGTCAGTAGATTTCTTATTAAATTTAGATAAAATTTTGTGATCATGTCTTGAGTAGAGTCGTTTTTATGTCTAGTTTTGATAGTCTCGTCTGTAGAGCCTCTTTTAGTTTCTAAATTCTAATTTTAATTTGCTCGTCAGTAGAGTCTTTTTCAGTATTTAAAATACAGTTTTAATTTGCTTGTCAGTAGAGTCTTTATCAATAATTACAATCTGGGTTCAATTTGCTCGTCAGTAGAGTTCGAACAAGTAGGTATAGAAGTTTTTGAAAATGGCTTAACAGAACCTCTAAGAACTTTAGTCAAATGTTGCCGATTTTCTGATATCAAAGATGCTATTGACTTCGCTTTGCGAGAAGAAGCTTGTCAAAATTCATCAAATATTAGAAATGATCAAAATAATAATATAACATGTTACATTTGTAAAAAACGTGGGCATATTGCTCCACAATGTTTCTTAAATAAAAGGAATATCGCTAATTCAAATAATGATTATCAAACATTTTGTAATTATTGTAAAAAACCGGGACATTTAATTTATGATTGTAAAAATCCAAATCGAAGAAATTTCAATACAAATCGAAACTATTATAACGCATCAAAAACTTTTATTACTCCTACCAACGAACACAGACAAAAATGTAACTATTCGCACACACATTCAGAAAATGCAACAAAAACCTCCGACACACATACCCAGAGTATGTCAAACTCCGACGAATCCACAAATTCCCAAACCCATTACCCAAAACCTTCAACAACATCAGACAACGATACTGTTACAGTACGTGAACTACAATCACAAATTTACAATTCCTTTTTAATAAATAAAACCGACCAAAAGGAATTAAATTTCAAAAACGAAAATGTTTTGTTACAAATTGATAACAAAAATTTTGCACAAAATCAATCAAAGAACAAGACCCAAGAAACGACAAACAGCAAGTAAAAGACAAAGACGAATTCAAAGAAACGCTTGACCAAAATGCTCCAATTTTAACAACATCAAATAACGAAAAAGAACAGAAAGACAAAATTTTAAACGACCCACAAATTTCACAAACGCACAAAATGCAATCAGACACAGATTTTACAAACAAACGTTCAGAATTACAAACAAAGAAAACAATCAAAAAAGTTGAAGAACCAGAGGTAATCACAACTACAAACAAACATCGTTATCAACAAACCAACGCAAAGGAATCCTATGACAATAACGCAAAATACGGAAGATTTAAAAACGACGATTTAGAATTATTAACGGACAAAAACCCTTATGCAAGCAAATCCAAAAAGTCAATGCCTTTATTTAAAGATGCATACAGAGTTTGTGAGGCAAATGATACAGACGTTCTAATGTTCAATCATTACCAATTTTTTCATTTTTTTTTCTTTTCAACATATTATTTGGTCGTTGTGACAGCGGTGTTTTACTGCCAACATATTATTTGGTGAAAATGAATACAGATGTTCTAACGTTCAATCATTATCAATTTTTAATTTTGAATTTATTACATTCTTATTAAATTTAAATAGTTGATTTATGATTATTAAATATAGCATGACAGATTATTGATAATCAATCATTAATTATTGATTTCCAAAAAAAAAATCCATTATTGACTTATTGATTATTAGTTATCGAGTATTGATTGATTGAATATTGATTATTAATTATTAATTATTGACTATTGATTATTGAATATTAATTATTGATTATCAATTGATTTTATTGATTATTAATTATTAATTATTGACTATTGATTATTGAATATTAATTATTGATTATCAATTGATTTTATTGATTTTTTTTTAATGTAGTATACAAATAGTGAACATAATTTTGATAATGATTCCTTGAATTAAATAATAATTGTAATTTTAAATTTACCTAAACAAATTCAAGTATTAATTTAGATTTTATTGCAAAAGTTAATGATTTAGTTAATGTTTAATGAGTAATTATCTCAAGTTTTAGGTAAATTTAGAAAATATCTTGAATAAATTTATAATTTTATAGAATTATTAGTTAAAGAAAATTGAACTTCCACATTTTTTATTTTCAATTTAAATCTAAAAGCTAATTTAAGAATATTCAAGATTACTGTTCAAACGTATTGGGGATTGAAAATTTTTTTTTGCTTTTCGTGATATTTAATACTTTTTAGTCAAATCTAATGAATTGTTGCGATTTTTGTTATTTATTTTTCCTGAATTGAATAATGTTTTTTTGTCTTTTGGTGTCAGTTTTTTTTACGGTAGCGCCGGGAGTCGCTACATTGGCGAGGGAGGTGTTGTACACCCCTGATATTACAAGTTCCTAACCACTGTCATAATATTAGATTCCTAACAAGTCCAGACTGAAATCTTAGAACCCCTGAGCTTTAGCTGATATTAACAGTTCATATTAACTTTTCTCAGACTATTGCGTAGTAGCTGACATTACACATTCTCTCACGAAATCATAAATCTACGTCGACAAATCTCAGGAAGATCTTATTATCGACATTCCGCCTAGTTAACAATTCTCACCAAGTTCGCATGAATATCATTTTGTTTAATCAGCTAAATTCATTACATTGTCCTTTTCGTTGCATAGAATAATCGAGACAAATCCCCACTACGTTTCAAAGGATTTTAGTTTTAATAATTATGAAATAAATCAGTCTTAATCTGTCGGTCGCCGGGCAAACACTTCTCTTCCAATACCTCCGAGTACTTAAAGTGAAATAAAGTGAAGTTTTTGAAATAGTCTTTCATTTATCAAGTATCTCAAGTATTTTCAGCAAGTGAGTTTTCAGGAAAGTCGGAAGGTCCAGAGCAACAACACCGATTTGCATATAGCGGCGCCAACAACCCTTTCTGTTCATCAACGCGGTGCCCAACAATATATATATATATATATATATATATATATATATATATTTTGTAGAGTTTCGAACAAAAATCCAAAAATAATACAAAATAAAAAACAAGAAAAGTTTTTAAAAAAACAATTTCTTTATTTAATTATTTGTTTATTGTCGACGTTTCGGAACTAGGTACGTTCCATCTTCAGGACATCTGTCAAGAAACATGATCTTGATGAGATTTTAGCAAACAATATGTTTAGGAAAAGAAAATAGATTTTTCTTAAATAATGAATTAAATTGTAAAAAATATAATAATGTACAGAAATATGATAATATGTTCAAAATAAAAATGATAAAAATAAATGAGTGGATTATCAGAACAGGATATTAAAACATAATAGAAAATTTTTTTGAAAGTTATGGAAAATTTTTTAAGAAAAGGTTAATGACAAAGTTGAATTAATTACCTGTATGTTTGAATATTTGTTAGCACTTTTTCACTAAACAAGCTTTTTTAACAAAAATGATTTTGTGAGTTAATTTTCCGCCGAATAATTAGATTTTGTAAATCAAAATTACTAAAAAATTTGTCTTTTTTTAAAATTATTATTTGAAAACACAAATAATATTGTTCTCTAGGATGTTGTTCGATTGGCTTTCAAAAATTAACTAAATGAAACTGGTGTGCCCTTTGTAACACGTGTAAACACTTGAACGAGAGATGTGAGATTGTATGTGTGTGTTTTTATATGTCAGGGTGTATATATATATATATATATATATATATATATGCGTGTGTGTACATATGTGTATAATAAACATTGCCATTTACTGATTGCAATAAAATTTAATTCGCCATTTAAAGCGATTGCTTCGAAAATCACCATTCATATTGACCTAACCGCTTCGAGTATTTTGCATATTTGGTGCAACTGCAACGATTTTGATGCAGAAGTGCATCCGGACATAAAAACTAGGAAACACGAGAAACGAGCTCTACTGATAAGCAAATTCAAATTAGGCTTTGAACACTGTAAAGGATTCCACTGTCGAGCAAATTGAAATTTTTAAATAACGACGAGCAAATTACCTGCCGTAAGTAGAAATTTAATATTTAATAATGAGAAGGACTCTACTGACGAGCAAATTGAAACAAATTTTGAATGCTAAAAAAGACTCTACTGGCGAGAAAATTGAAAGAACACATGAGAAAAAAGTGAACAGTGAAAAAATCAACAAGTCCAGATAAACCAAATTCCAAAGTAAACTACTGACGAACAAACTAAATATGTAGATTGAAAATGAGAAAAGGACTATACTAACGAGTAAACTAAATATCTAGATTGAACATTACAAAAGGACTCTACCGACGAATAAACTAAAGATCCAGATGAAAAAAAGGAAAAAAGGACTCTACCAACGAATAAACTGAATATCAGGATAAAAAATCAGAAAAGGACTACTTTACTGACGAGCAAACTAAATATTCAGATAAAAAATAAGAAAAGGACTCTACCGACGAATAAACTAAATATCAAGATTGAACATGAGAAATGGACTCTACTGACGAGCAAACTGAAAATTTAGATAGAAAATCAGAAAAAGACTCTACTGACGAGCAAACTAAAAATTTAGATTGGAAATGAGAAAAGGACTCTACTAACAAGCAAATAAATATCTAGAGTGAAAATGAGAAAAGGACTCTATTTATGAGTAATCTAAAAATTTTGATAAATAATGAGAAAAGGACTCTGACGAGCTGACGAGCTGACGAACTGACGAGCAAACTAAATATCTAGATAGAAAAAAATGAGAAAAGGACTCTACTGACGAGCAAATTCAATATCTATATAAATAAGAAAAAGACTCTACAGACAAGTAAAAATAAATATCAATTTGGAGGATTAAAAAGGGCGAGCATATTAATTACCAATCTAAAGGTTTAAACATTTTTAAATAAAATCAAAATAGATGGACTTTGAAGTTTTGTCCGTTTTAATTAATCACAATTTTTATTATTATTATTAATCACAAAGATTTATTATATATGTTTTGTTTGCATTTCTTGTATACATATTAACATTTATATATTATTATTTTCATTTATATTTATTATTTTTAATATTTTACAATAAACAAAATAATATTGTTTGAAATTAAATAATATGGAACTTGTTCATAAACAATTCGGTGTAAACATACGATATTTGGTGTAAACATACAGAATTTGTTTGTGGACTTAAAATATGAACGAATTCGAAAATATTTAAAACAATTGAGTTTAATAATTCGTCAATTATTATATAGTGTTCATTATATTAATTTAAGGTAAGTTTCAGCAACTTGCCACTAGGCACTTTTTATACTTTTTTTTAGATTTTCATTCGACTCGCTTACTTAGAAAAATTTTGCCACCTGCAACATTTATTTTCTTATCTTTTCTATAGTATAAAATCTATACTATTTTTCATTTATACATATTTTCCACTTGCTCATTCATAACAAAATTCTTTATTCGCTTTTTCTTCTGAATCTTGTCTTCTCTATTTCAAATCTTGCCTTTTCTTCGTACTTTTAATTTTATTCTTGTGTTAGCACAAAGACTCGAACCGAGTATTCCTGGGGTATGAGTTGGGCATGCTACTTACTGAGCTATTTCTTTCACTTTTTAAAATACCATACACCAACATACAAAAAACCGGTCATCCTTTATCTTATATATCTTCTACTAATCCATCTTCCGCGACACTTATCAAAAGAACATTTAAAAGTTTAACTTCTCGGAAGTAAAACAAACAAACAAACAAGTGCAAGGAAGTTCTTAAAGGAATTTCCGCCTCACTTCCGTTACTTTATTTCCGGTTCACTTCTTGACGCTGATTCGTCGTGACGTGTCCGATTGGGCGTTACGTAATTTTTGTAAAAAGATCTTGTCATAGAAAATTTACGAGCGATTTCAAACTGTTTGTTTTCCTTTTGATTAAGGAGGAAAATATTTTTCGTGCGGATAATTTGGCAGAAAAATATTTTTGGCAATTTAAAACAAAAGTGTTGAAATAACAAAAAAAGCTTTCGCTAAACATATATCACAAATGGATATTAAAAATATATACATAAACTGTTTCTGTTAATTTTGAAAAATTTTGTGAATTCTCAGATTTATAAAAAATTGGAGCTATTTTATTGTGTAAATTTTACGATTTCACTATCTTTAATATTTTTCAGATCATTTTGAAACATGTTGCCGGATTTTTGGAAAAGTATCTTTTACTTTTTTGAAAAAAAAAGAAAATTTGATTTGTTTTAGTAACGATATAACGTATATAAACGACATGCATAAGGATCACAATTTGAATTTTTAATCAATTTTGATCTTGCAGTTGCGATTTTAAAATACACGGAGTAGATCTAGGACTTTATAATATTAGACAATATTTTAAATTATTCAATTTCATACAAATTTGCCGAATATTTCATTTAGATCAGACGAACAGTTTAAAAGATACAAAAGATATAAAAAATAAATTTACTAACGAGAAATTTGCTAACCCAAACGAGTATTATATACAGTTCATAATAATATTTAAAGCATCAATATTTAATTGAAGGGCATTTTCAATATCAATTTTAAGGTACACTGAGTTAAACTAATCATTTAACTAATTTTGAACAAATATACAGAAAATTTAACTAACATTTTACTAACTAAAATCTAATTACACTAAAAATCAATTTATGCTCTCAATAACCGTTTTGAAGTATACCGAGTTGCTAGAAGGACTTGATGTATTAAAAAGAATCATAGTACAATCATTTTTATACAAATTCGCCGAATATTTCATTAACTTTAAACAAACGGTTCAAAAGTTACAAGAGATATAATATATAAATCCGCCGCTACTTATCGAGCTAATTACATGTAGAGATTGTGCTAAACTATATATAGTACGGCGGATCAAAAAGACCCTTGACGTCATATGGTAAAAATGCATGTGGGGTATCAAATTAAAGGTCTCAATGAGCATTTTACGAATATCATGCTAATCGACCCTAAAAAATAATAGGGTTCCATAAAATATATATAAGCTCGTAATATATACTGTCTCTGTAACTAAATTTAGGCACACTTTCAACTATCCATTTAGAGTGTGTGCTAAGGTCTTATTATAGGTAAAATTATATATTTTTCAATTTTACACAATTTTGACTCATACCATAATTATATTAATAGAATTGTGAAATAAATTACGATATTAAAGTATACCGAGTTGCTGTAGATTTTGGTGTATTAGAAAACATCATAGTATATTTATTTTTTTAACAAATTCACCAAACATTTCATTAACTTTATACAAATGGTTTAAAAGTTACAAGATATATAATAAATAAATGCACCACTACTTACCGAGTTAATTACATTTAGCGAATGTGCTGAACTATATATAGTACGGTGGGTGAAAAATGCTTCTTGATGACGTCATAGGGTAAAAATGTATGTGGGGTATCAAATGAAAGGTCTCGACGAGTACTTTGCGAAAAACATACTTATGCACCCCAAAAACCAACAGGGTTCCGTACCTTAAATTTAATTTAAGAATCAACTATTATTTATACATTTCACTTCCGCAGTATAGTTTCTAGTGTTATAATATAGTTAAAATAAAGGGGGTGTACTATCACAACACTATATCAACTATCCCCTGTCTCCATTTAACGCCCTTTTCCCAAGCATATTGAAAGTGTTCTCATCGTGAATGATAAGTGTCAATCAAATGTCTCCTGGCTCATCAATTTTTATTATTTTTATTATTTTTACGATTTGTTTCCATTGTGTTCGGAGAATAGTAAAAATGTATAAATGTATAAATATAAATACATATTCAAAAAGTCGACGCGTGCCGGAATTATTGAATTTGGAAATAACTGTGAATAAAGGCGAAATCGTTCGGGCGAAATGCGGATGTTTTCCGGTTACGAGTGCCAATCAAAACATACAAACATATTTGTAGGGGACGCTTTTTGCCTGTCGGCGAGTTGCGTAAATGTGTGAAAATATTTTTATAAATTACGTTGAGGTGTCTGGTATTTTATAAAAAAAAATAATTGCTATATAAATATTGAAAATATATATACAATATAAATATTTTTAATTTTTTTTTTTTTTTATTCTTTTTATTCTGCAATCTGTTTTACATGAGCAACATTAAGCAGAGATTGCTAACAATGATTATCTTATAATATAAACTAGTAGATAGTAGCAACACCCAGCGGTGTGTCTACTAGGTGTAAGGACTAATTAACTATACTCGAAGTATTTGCTGACGTCTTTTTTATTATATGTGCAACTATACCTACAAGAGGCGATTTTCACTTAAGGCTATATTTGATATCTATGACCTCAAGTGGAAATTTGACATCAAAGTTGCCTGATGTCAGGCTTGGCGGTAGCGGGAATCGATCCAGCGAACCTGGAACTAGTTTGTGCTAGCCCACCCCCTAACCGATATCGCCACCGCTGGCCATTATTTTAAAAATAAAGAAAATTCTTTCAATATACTGGAAAAAGGGTGTTAAATATACATACAGGGCTGGATAGTGGATGGTGTTTTAATATCCCACACTCATCAATATATATATATATATAATAGTAATAGTGCATTCTAAAATTAAATTTAGAGTACGGAACCCTATTGGTTTTTAAGGTTCATAACTATGATATTTGTAAAGTTCTCGTCGAGACCTTTCATTTGATACCCAACATGCATTTTTACCATATGACTTCATCAAGAGTATATTTGACCCACTGTATAATATATAGTACGACACAATCAGTACAAGTAATTTGCTTATAAATTAAGGGTGCATTTATTTATTGTATCTCATGTAACTTCTAAACCGTTTGTCTAAAGTTGATGAAATGCTTGGTGAATTTGTTCAAAAATGAATATACTATAATGATTTCTAATACTTCAAATCCATACAGCAACTCGGTATATTTTAATATCGTTGTCCAACGATAACTATATTAAACATGAGTGCCTTAAGAAATGGTTGCAGGGCCATCATTATTTTATATTTAAATGATTTTGGAATAAAATTTTCGCCTATTGGCAAATTGCTGGTGAAATTACTTTTATCATTCAAAATTAGGTTTTAATTTTCATAATTTTGGCAAAATAATCATTTTAGCACTGAGAATTATTTTCATAATTTCGTAATGTTTTTAATTATTGTTATTTAAGAATTGTAAATAAATAAATCTTTTTAAATTAAAATAATTTAAAGAACAGTAGAACTATTTGAACAACATTGAAATTTCTGCCTATTGGCAACTTTCTTATAATGCAAAATAATTTTTTCAGTAATATGTAGAACATTTTAAAAAGTTTGATTTCAAAATATAAAGAAAATTCTGAAAAAATCTGGTCGTAAAGGAGATTTACCTGTTGACAAGTTACATTAGTGACAAGAAATATTTTTGTATTTCACAGTAATGTGCAACAAAAATTTGATATAATATGTTAAATTAATCGAAAAAAATTTAAAGTTAATTTTTAGGAATGTCAAACAAAATTTATATAAGCAAACATACATAAGAGATATGTAAATGTAGTTGATTTTAAAATATTTTTTTTGCCCATTGGCAAATTGCATTAACGACTAAAATTAGTTTCATAATTCACAGTAAGATGTATAGTAATTGCTAAAATTATTTACTTTAATGTTTAAATAATACATGGAATATAAAAGTTTATTTTTCAGAATATACAACATGCTAAAGACGTGTGAGGAACGTAGATTTAGAAATAATTTTTAGCCTATTGGTGAGTTGAGTAAATGCGAAAAATTATTTTTATAATTTATAGAAAAACTTGTAGTAATTTTTGAAAATGTTTCTCTAATAAATGTTCAAACAATTGCGGAAATTTAGATGTTTTTATTTCAAAGTATCTATCAAAACATATAAGAGACTGATATGAAACACGTTCACTATGAAATGAATTTTTAGCCTACTGCCCAGTTGCAGTTAATGTCTAAAATGATTTTTATAATTAACCCAAATATGTATACAATTTTTCAAAATAATTGCGATTCAAATATTTGAATAATATGTGAGATATAAATGCTTAAAAAGTATAGAAATTTCCCAAGTTTCTCACTTTCATATGAAGGGGTGCCATTGGCAGGGTTCTTGAGCCTTGGTGTAAAAATTTTAATAAAACTTGTCTTAAAAGAAAAGTCATTTTCTCTTAATATTAAAAGGATTACATGATTTTGCAAGTTAAATTTGGAATGGAATTTGCCTATTAGCGAGTTGCATAAATGTGATATTTTCAAAATTTACGATAACGTACGTAAGTCTCTACTGGCAATCTGCACTTTAAAATTACAAAAAGGACTCTACTGACAAACAAACCGAGCTAGTATTCAAAATTTAAAAAAGACTTTACTGACGAACAAAATGAATCTAGGCTTTAAATTGAATAAAAGACTATACTGACAAGCAAACTGAAAATGATCTTTAAAACACACGGAGAATGGCTAAACAATTCAAAGTTCGATTTACTATGACATGCCTATTGATGAGTTACAAACAAATATATATTTATTTGGTTTACTTGAGAGGCAAGTACTTTTGATAAATAAATAATCACTCTAAGAAGATAAGATTAATTTATCCTTGAAAATAAAATTATTATATTTTTTAAAATTTATATACGTCATAAACAGTTTTACACCGATGTTTGACCCTTATATATATATATATATATATATATATATATATATATATATATATACATTTAGGGTGTCAAATCCATTACATTTTATGTTTTGATCCGTCACATCACAACCCTCATATTGTTATCCACTAGATTTTTTTTTTTTTTTTTTTAATTAAATTTATTTATATATATATACATTATTTTCATATCTCAGTCAGGCAGAGTTGCCTGGTATGAGAGATTATGAAAACAGTTTTCATATAATATATACATTTCATTTGACTATAATAATCTATTTCATTAATATAATATCTATATATAACTAAAAATATCTTTATATATCACTCTTCAGTCTTCTTGGTCTTCAATTTCCTTATAGTGTTTTTTTATTTTTCTTTTAAATTTATCGTCATCTTTGGTCATCTTAATATTGTTTGGCAATTCGTTATATGTTTTGCTGGCACTCCATATGACATTTTCTCTGAAATTCTTCTTTCTATTGTGTTCAATGTGAAAATTGTTGTGTTGTCTAGTATAGTGTTCATGTATATCTTGATTTATGTCTATTGTTGTGCTTGTTTTAATTCGGTTAAATTTCATTTTGTGTATTAGTTTGCATTTCTCTATTTTAATTATGTTATTTAGTGAAAGATTATTTGTTTCTCTCTGTAAGTATTTGGTGGGTGTCAGATGTGGAAAATTGTATGCTATTTTGGTGGCTTTATTCATTATTGTCTGTATGTCATTTAAGTTAGCTTTAGTTGTTTGGCTCCATGTTGTTATTCCATATAAAATTATAGGTAGTATTTGTGTTTTAAGAATTAGTATTTTATTTTTTTTTGCCGAAAGAGTGGATCCTTTTCAATGCCCCTGTTAATGTTCCAATTTTTCTTTTTATTTTGTTTATATGTTCTGTCCATGTCAGTTTTTCATTTATTATCAGTCCTAAGTATTTTATGCTTTCCACTTCTTCTATTTCTCTATTATTTACTTTAATATTTAGTTTAGTGTTCTCAGTATTTTTTTTATGTTTGAAATATATGTATTTTGTTTTATTGATGTTAATTCTTAGTTTATTTTTAGTTAGCCAGTCAGTGTATGTTTTCATGTCCGTGTTTATTGTATCTTCAAGCCTTTTTTTGTCCTTATCTGCATATACTATGGCAGTATCGTCTGCATATAGTATGTATCTGCCCTTTAATTTTACATCTTTTAGGTTGTTGGTATATAGCAGATATAATAAAGGACCTAAAACAGAACCTTGTGGGACTCCACAAGTTATGCTACGAACCCCACTTGTAAAATTTCCCACCTTCGTCCTTACCACCCTTTCCACGAGAAAATCTTTAATTATGCTGTAATACAAACCTACTACACCCAAATCTATTAATTTATTGAGCAATATGCCATGATCCACAGTGTCAAAAGCTTTTTGTAAGTCAATAAAAATTGCTGCTGTATGCATATTTTCCTCAGATTTCGAATATTATTACACGTGTCCTGATGATGCCGATTCGAAAACTATCCGAAACGTGAGATAATACTTGCTTTTAAATAATTCACCTCATGCAAAATGACAAAACACTATAATATAAAGGCAGATTCTTGAATTGGAAACATTACTTTACAAAGTGACTCCAGCGACTCGATTTTTGTTTGACTTGTCAGTCGTGTTCTTTTTTATTACAGATCTATTTTTATGTTTGCTTCTGATAAATAAATAACTAAATAGGAAATTGGTTCTGCATGTCTGTAGAATTCTTTGAAGTAAGTAGCAGAAATATTTTATAATAATAATTACAATATATGTTGTAAGACGATTTTGTGGAAAAAGCAAACTAAAGTCTGACAAGCAAACAAAAATTTGGACTTAATAATAAATTGATACTTTAGCTATAAATGTATAATATTCTATATATATAAACGAATGACTATTTGTTCTCGTCCCCCGCCCTGTTATTTGCAATAACCACGTATATCCGTATGGAAGTGTTTAATATATGCGAATTCGCCTTAAGGCTAATTCTGGTCTGTTGCTAAGTAAGGCACAGTTATTAAACCATTTGGATATATATATATATATATATATATATATATATATATTTGTATACAGATATATAATTCAAACATATCCTGGAGGTTAGATTTAATTGACACGCAGGATCAACCTCAAACAATAGATGCATCTGCGGATAATATGCGGAACATCGTACCTTTATATTAATACCAATTGGCTGGTTGATATATATATATATATATATATATATATATATATATATATATATATTGAATGGTAGAGTCTTGGATTTGTGTATATTTTGTAGAGTTTCGAACAAGAATCCAAAAATAATACAAAATAAAAAACAAGAAAAGTTTTTAATAAACAATTTCTTTATTTAATTATTTGTTTTACTGTCGACGTTTCGGAACTAGGTACGTTCCATCTTCAGGACATCTGTCAAGAAACATGATCTTGATGAGATTTTAGCAAACAATATGTTTAGGAAAAGAAAATAGATTTTTCTTAAATAATAAATTAATTGCAAAAAAAAATATAATAATGTACTGTAATATAAAAATATGTTAATATGATCAAAATGAAAATGATAAAAATGATAAAAATAAATGAGTGGATTATCAGAACAGGATATTAATATTAGAAACAAAATTAGGTATAATCCATTCATTTTTACAATTAATTTATTGAAAGGAATAAGATAAATGAAAAAAAATATAAATTATTAATGATGTTTATATAAGTGTCATGTAAAATATTTGTGTCGGTTCTTAGATTTATGCTATTGTTAGTCCGAACTATTAACATTGATTCTGCCATGCTCTATTAACTATTAACTATTAACTATTAAAAAAAAAGAAAGATATAGTTTATAAAGTAAATTGTTTGGATTGTAATTGCTCTTATATTGGCCAGACCTGCCAGAACTTAGAAAAGAGACTCAGGCAACATGAATTACAATGTGAAAAAATAGATAACAAAAAATTTAAAAGTACACTTGTGGATCATGCTAATATCAACAACCATAAGTTTGATTTTGACAATCCCCAAATTTTATTCCATGAGAAAGACTTATTTAAACGGAGCATGGCAGAATCAATGTTAATAGTTCGGACTAACAATAGCATAAATCTAAGAACCGACACAAATATTTTACATGACACTTATATAAACATCATTAATAATTTATAAATTTTTTCATTTATCTTATTCGTTTTCAATAAATTAATTTGTTTTTTCATTTTTATCGATTTTTGTATGCGACAGCACTCCTCTTGTTTACATTATAATGATACCCTTTCTGTCTCCATCTAGTTAAGTACTTCAAATTTGTTTAGAATATTTCTGTAAGTGTTATATGTTTCTTTAGTACTGTGTCAAGCATTGCAAGGAATAGTTGGTGTTTTTTGTATACCAAAAATTAAATGAAATTTAAATAAATTATTAAAGAATGTGTAGTATATAAGTAACTGTTTTTGAAATTACACTGAAGATGAGATACACCCTGGTCTCGAAACGTCTGTAATCATAAAATAAAGTTGTGTTAAACAAATCTGAGTGCTGTTTTGTTCATATTAAACAATTAATATATATATATTGAAGAGACGTTAGTAATCAATTTACTAATTAATAATTAAATGTAACCAATTTTTAATAATTCTTGAGTAGATTATGGTTTTATTTTGAATACTTTTGAATACGAGAATTGGAACATTTGTAGCTCTTCGGGAAGTGTGTGAAATCAAAGAATTTATTTAGATACAAAAATTTATTTATCGCTTTATTATAATATTTCAGTTGTTGCTTGTTCAAGAGTTCAGGACTAACTAACTTATATTTTTACATTTTTAAAATATTTCCAATATTTCTAGTTTTATGATAGCTCGCCGAGGGTACATGAGCTATCATGTAAACTTTTATTAAGGGTTGTCTGGCAGATATACAAAATATTCGCAACATTTACCGTTACTTGGGAGTATACATCGTTCAAAGGAATTTACTTATGACTATTATTCATAATTATAAAGAACACAATTCTCAACACCTCCATCGTGAAAATTAAGCCGTCCTCGGCTTATTACATAACATTAGCGAATTTCAGGTTGTAATTTACTGGTACATTAATAACTAAAATCTTTATCTTAATAACGATGAGTTGATGCATAATGGATATAACAACTAAAGACATCAATTTTTATTTATATTTTAGTAAATCAAAACACTTAGCTAAACCTTAACATTAATATTATAAATTGGACTATTTTTTTAAATTCTAGATTTACATTTACATTACATATTTTAGATTTAATTTATTTGTGAAAAGAAATATTATTTTTATTATTATTATTTAATCAATAATATTTAATTGTTAATTTGATTTATGTGATAATTAACATTATTCTATGAGATTTATCAAATTAATTAAATGCAATTCAATAATAAGATTTTTTTTTTTTTTTTTTTAGAAAATTTGATAAAGATTATGTTACTTTACTCGTTTGGTATAAACTTTTTCAATTTGTTGTTGTGCACTTGTACATGTTTATTATGGATCAAAATGGTACTATTTATACTATCGGTTTTTAATATTTTAAAGGGACCTTTCCATAGGGGCAAAAGTTTTTTGCATCGCCGCGGATACGGAGTTTCATCTCTCAAAAGCACATACTCATCGATCTCAAAGGTTTCAGGATTCAAATTTTGATCATAGTTACTTTTAGTTTTTTCTTTATTACTCAGTAAATTCTGTCGAGCGAAACTATTCGCGTGCGATAACCGCGATTTTAACTCATTGACGTAAGTGTCGTAGTTATATTGAAATATAGGTTTTGCTATAGACAGTGGTAATTCTATTTTCCTACCAAAAACTAACTCGAAAGGTGTGTAATTTGTCGCGTTATGTATAGTTGTATTATGGATAAAAACTGCGTATTTTATGCATTTGTCCCAATCTGTTTGGGTTTTGTTAATATAAGATCTCAAGTTTTGAACATAATCTCTATGGATCCTTTCACAAGAGCCATTCGACTCAGGTCTGTACGGGGAAGTTGTTATCTTTTTAATTTTTAGTAATTTGCAAACGTCCTTGAATAAATTGCTAGTAAACGTGGTGCCTTGATCAGATAGAATTTCCTTAGGAAAGCCAAATTTTAAAATAATTTCTGAAACGAATGCATTTGCGACTGTCGAACTTTCTTGATTACAAATGGGGATGGCGCCTGCATATTTCGTTAAGTCGCATATAAATGTCAACAAATATTTATTTCCGGAGTCAGAAACGGGGTAAGGGCCGCAAATATCAATACAAATTTTTTCGAAAGGCTCGCGGGCTGTTGTTGTTATAACTAAAGGTTGCCTTGTTTTCTTACATACTTTATTTTTTTGACAATCAGGGCATTTGCTTACATATGATTTAATTTGTTTTCGCATTTTTGGCCATTTGTATATGCTACGTATTCTGCTGAACGTTTTTTTATGGCCCAGATGACCTCCCGTATATTGTGATCTATGAAATTGGTTTAAAATCTTACTTATCTCATCCGGTGTTAGGTTTTCAATAATTTTGTCATAATAAATTTTTAATTTTATGTCGGTGTCTCTGAAAATGTATCGTAATAAAATTCTAAAATTTTCTATTGGTATGTGGCAAAAACTTTGAAATTGTGCGGGAGCTGGAATAGCAATGGATTTAATATTTTCTTGAATTAAATGAGCTTTTAGATTTAAGAGGCAATGGAAAAAATCTTCAAGTGTTGGCTGGGAATTCATGTTGTTTACAATTGAGTAAAAAATTTGTTTTTGAGAGTAGTTTAAGTTGAAAAAATCGTGTGTTCCGTAATTAGCCAAATTGTTATTAATGTTACTATGTTGGAAAAAATCGAAATATTTAGTTAATTTATCATCGGGAGTTTGGTTTTTTATCACGAATATCAATGCGGATTCTTCATGTTTTAGGGATGTGAGAAAAACTTCATTCGATTCCTCGATATTGTTATTAATTATAACCGAGGTTTTAATAGTATTTAAAAAATTTTCAAAATCATTTTCGGAATTAAAATTGCATCTGCATAGAAGAGATAATTTTGGTTTAGAATCGATAGGAATAGATGAAATATTTTCATTAGAAGCTAATTCTTGAATATCAAAAAATGAGCGAGATAAACTATCAGCATTCGTATTAGATGATCCAGATTTATAAATTATATCGAATTCATATTCTTCTAAGGAAAGCCTCCAGCGCATTTGTCGTGAATTTGGATCTTTACATTTGTACAGGTAGATAAGGGGCATGTGATCGGTGTACAATTTGAATGGTTTACCATAAAGATAAGGTCGGAAATGTTTTATGCTCCATACGATTGCTAAAAGTTCTTTGTCTATAGTAGAATAATTTTTTTCTGCGGGGTGCAAGGTTCGCGATGCATATGCAATTGGTAAATCTTTTCCTTCGACATTTTGAGATAGAACCGCGCCTAATGCAAAACCGCTTGCATCCGTGGTTAATGAAAATTCTCGATCGAAATCGGGATACTGCAGTAAAGGTGGATTTATTAGTTTTTGTTTAAGTTCATTAAATGCAAGTTCACACTCTTGGGTCCAATTAAATTTTGCGTCTTTTTTTAATAATTCGGTTAGAGGTAATGCAATTCGTGAGTAGATTTGTATAAATTTGCGGTAGTAACCGGACAATCCTAAAAATATTTTTATTTCTTTTTGATTGGAAGGAGTGGGAAAGTTTTTTACTGAGGAAATTTTATCAGGATCAGGAGACACACCGTGTGCACCGATAATATGGCCTAAATACGTAATTTCGTGTTTCAAAAAATGACACTTATCGGGTTGCAATTTTAGATTGTATTGTCGTAATTTTTCTAGCACTTCTAGTAACTTGGTATTATGTTCTTCAAGTGTTTTCCCGTAAACTATTATGTCGTCCATATAAACTAGAGTTCTAATTCCTTGTATGCCCGACAAAACTGTATTGGTCAGTCTCTGTAAAGTCGCCGGTCCGCCCTTAAGTCCAAACGGTAACCGTTTATACTCAAAATGTCCGAAGTCAGTAGAAAATGCAGTTTTTTCTCGGTCAGTTTTATTTAGTAAAATTTGATGAAAGCCTTGAGCTAAATCTAGAGTCGTGAAAAATCGTGAGTTACCTAGTTGGTCAATAATGTCAGTGATGTTTGGTAATGGGAAAGCGTCCGATTTTGTAATTGCGTTTAATTTTCGGAAATCGACGCAAATCCTCCATTTTTTATTTCCGTCAGCATCAGGTTTTTTGGGGACAATAATTAAAGGAAAATTCCAGGGACTTTGCGAGTTTTGAATAATATCGTCTGCTAACATCTGTGAAACTTGTCGGTGAATTTCTGTTTTATGAGCGTGCGGTAATCTGTAGGGTTTTATGTATATGGGTTTTTCGTCATTTTCGACGGGGATACTATGAGTAATCGTATTTGTATATGTCAGTTTGTCGTTTTCTAAATAAAACAGATCATGAAATTTTGTACAAATATTTAAAATTGAATCTTTTTCGAGATTTGTCATGTGATTAGTTTTTATGCATTGTAAAACTTTTTGTACTCTTTGATTCTTGTCATTATCATCAATTGTGTCGTTGTAATTTACGTTATTGAACAAACATTGAAAATCGATTGATTCTTGGTTAGATTTGATAGATTTATTTTTATTAAGATTTATAGAGTCGATTATATCAAAGTTGCTTAATAACTCGAAGTTTACGTCTTTTGAATTAAGGAATTGACGATCTGACGTAGGATTAATAACATTTATAAAAAAACAATTTTCAATAGGTTTTACAATGCAGTTAGCTAATATCAATCCGTTTTCATATTGTTTTGAAAAACATACTGCTTCGTCGTTTAACGCAGTTTCGATTTTTAATGTTGTTTCAGATCGAGGAGGGATTAAATGTTTTTCGAAATTAACTAAAGGGGTTGTAAACTCTTGGTTATTGATTTCTAGTGAAAATAATTTAGAATGATAATTAATTTTTGCTTTAAATTTCAATAAAAAATCTTTACCGATGATTCCTGAATATTTAATTGGAAGATTTGATACAACTTGAAACGGGAATTCTGTATTTTGTTCGGAAAATTTAAGGTTAATATAAGAAACGCCATGGGTTGTTAATGAATTTGATGTTATTCCAATTAGTTCAATTTTTTTATCTGTGTATACGAGAGTTTCTTTATCAATGTTATGAACTTTAATTAATGATATGTCACTACCGGTGTCTATTAAAAAATTATGAAAAGTATTTGGTAGCTGTGTAGTTTCTAAAATGATTGATTCATAACTGTTCGGAAAATTTAAATTTATATTGTTACAATTGCTATTTACATGAATGCCCGTCCCGGAACGGGCTCTGGCGAGTTTTTTGAACTTGAAGAAGGTGTATTCGATTGGATTTCATTATTTTCAGCTATCGGATTAGGATTATTAATAGATAAACAACTTTCCTGTTTTATTTGCGGAACTGTAGGGATTTGAGTTCGTTGGAAAAAATTTTTACGATTGGGATGTCTACATTGATCAATCGTATGACCGAATTTTTTACAATAATTGCAAATTATCTGTGCATTTTTATGTTCGGCTTTGAGGAAACAATTACCACTGCTATGACCTATTTTATTGCAAAAGCCGCATGTTAAAATTGAGGATGAATCGGTATCTTCGGCAATGGCAAAGTCTATGGCGTCATTTAAATTATCGAATCTACAACATTTTACTAAATTTTTCAACGGCATTTTCAGTCCATTGAGAAAAGTTCTGAGAGCCATTTCATTATAAACATTTTGTAAATTATCCGCGACTGTCTTATCGTGTGTATCACAATCTTTATCATAAATTCTGTACAATAGTTTATTTATTCTTTCACTAAAAGATTTTACCGATTCATTGGGTTTTTGTTTGTAATTTAGCAACTCTGCAAGAAGGATTGATACAGGAGTTTTTTCCGTATATTCTTTATACAAAAATGATTTTAATGAGTCCCATGAATAAATTTTGTTACGTATTATTTTTATAAGTACATGATTTGGAAATTTACTTTTTATGGTTAAAAATAGTTTTTGTGATTCACTGGCCTTTAAGTTTTCATTCAGTGAATCACATACATCGATAAAAATACGTACATCAGTTTCGTTTTCAATAAAATTCGGTAATATAGATAAGGCTAAATTTAAATCTAGTAAGTTTTCATTCAAAATTGTAGATTCGTTCTCCATCTTGAATTTGTGATGATATATAAATTTTATTGAAAACTTTATATATCATCACAAATTCAAGATGGAGATTCAGGATGGAGTCCTTGATGCGTCCCCTCCCATTCCTATCAATACGCCTATTGAAATAATTCAGTCGAGTTTGGTTGCTCGGTATGGGCGTGTTTCTCGCTCACAATGATGCATTTCATAACTTTTAGTTAAATAGTTTTCAAATCTTTCAGTTTTTATAATTTTTTCTAAAAAAATGTTTTTATCTAATATGTTATTAAGTTTAATTTTTTAAAATAAATTTTTGTTGAGTGTTTTTGTCCTGTGGTGTGTATAATGTTTCTCTTTGCTATAATTAATCTATATTGTTGTTTTATATTAGTTAATAAAATTTTCAAATATTGTAGTTGCTGAATGATGACACGCATCTTGTGTCGAAACGTATAAATAAAAGTTTTTATACTTTATACCTTTTTTATTTCGACGAATGGGCTGCTAGTTACTCTGAAATATGTTTCAACGTCGAAAAAACTATCAAGATATATATATATATATATATATATATATATATATATATATATATATATATATAATTTTCCTGTTTTTTCTCGAATTAATTCCCACAGGATAATCCCACAGGATTACCGCTACTCGCCAAGAGAGATGAAAACAATAAAATCAATAAAATATAAATAGTATATATATATATATACTAGCTGACCCGGCAAACGCTGTTTTGCCATCACAAATATTTTGCCGCATTGCAGAAGTTCTTATAACAGATATGAATTTGTAATGAAATATATTCTTTCTGACAAATAGTTAAAAACTTGTTATAATTTTCAAAATTATTTGACATTTCGTACTTCAAAAATTAATTCACTCGCATCATAGCGTTTTGTTTATTATACTTTTGTCATGTCAAATACGTCAATATTTATTTATTATAAATTAATAATTATTTTAAGTGATCAATGAATATATTATATGCTTGTTAAATTCATAAAAAAGTGCAAATTCAACACGGGAATATTGTGGAAATAAATATTTTTTTACATAAAGATCTGATTTTTGACATTTGCATTTCATTTCAAATTAATTATAACTGTCAAAATATTTTCTTTTGGATCGAAATTTAATATAATATGATATAATATTTAGTTTGTCTAGTTTATTTTTGTCAGATTGCAATTATACCTTCAGATTGTACTATAATTCCATTTAAGAGGTTACAATTTTCTGTATGATTTACGTTTGCGATGGCAATCAAAATTTATATCAAATCATATAATAATAATATTTTATTTTAATTACACAAATTTCTTTACACTTCGATAATTAATTCCAACGCATGATGCAGGTGTTTTGCTTATTTTAATTTTGTTTATGTCATTTTTTTTTTAAATTAATGAATAAATCAGGTTTCAGTCTAAATTAACAAATCAGTATCGTTATCTGAATATACAATTTTTTATCTAAATATTTGATTTTTTACATTTTTATTTAATTGAAAAATAGTGAATGTCAATTTAATATATTCAATATGCAGTATATTTGTAAATGTCAAAATATTTCCTTTTTGGTCGAAAATTAATATATGATATTTATTTTACAATATTGTGTTGTATCTATAATTTGTTCGGCAATATAACTTCGAATAATTAATTTATTTGTTTCTTATTGAAGTCGTTAAACATTTTTTTGTAAAATGTCAAATTTTTGTTTATGATTAATTTTAAATTCAATATGTCGCTTTTTTATTGTGATCTCTGATCTAAAAGGTTTTGATGAAGTTTTGGTATTCGAAATAATTTGGTAAGCTAATCAAATAAATATAAATTGTAAATCTATTTATATAATTATTTTCATAAATATTGACAAATGACATTTGACGATTTTCATGTCAACATTTATTCAAATTTATAAACATTGACTTTTAATTAGATTTAAAACTATCATCTAATTTGGATATTAATGCTGGGTATATCTATATATGTATATGTTTTTGAATTAAATTTTTTGAACTGTCAATTTTTTTTTTTCAAAAATCATAAATCTTTTTTTCTCGAGTTTTCCATAGATTTTGACATTTGTCATTTTAGTGTTTTGTTTTTTTTTGCCATTTTCTGTCAAAATTTTTAGAAATTTATAAAAATTATATATTTATATTTTAAATTTACTTTTCAAAATTTCCTATAACCTAAGTTGGATATATATGCACACTTTGAGCCAATAAAATTTAAAATCGGTCCAGTAGTTTGGGCGTCCATCGCGAACCAACATTGTGACACGAGATTTATATATATATATATATATATATATATATATATATATATATATATATATTGTTGAGAATTGTGTTCTTTATAATTATAAATAATAGTCATAAGTAAATTCCTTTGAACGATGTATACTCCCAAGTAACGGTAAATGTTGCGAATATTTTGTACATCTGCCAAACAACCCTTAATAAAAGTTTATGATAGCTCATGTACCTTCGGCGAGCTATCATAAAACTAGAAATATTGGAAATATTTTAAAAATGTAAAAATATAAGTTAGTTAGTCCTGAACTCTTGAACAAGCAACAACTGAAATATTATAATAAAGCGATAAATAAATTTTTGTATCTAAATAAATTCTTTGATTTCACACACTTCCCGAAGAGCTACAAATGTTCCAATTCTCGTATTCAAAATAAAACCATAATCTACTCAAGAATTATTAAAAATTGGTTACATTTAATTATTAATTAGTAAATTGATTACTAACGTCTCTTCATTTGGTGGCAGCTTAATCGAATCCAACTCCGAGATAAGAGTACAAATTAATAAAATAAATTAAAAAAATTAAAACAAAAAGTGTGTGAAAAATAACCAAACTCTCAAAATTATCAAGTGATACAAAAATAAAGTGCTTATCAAATAAATCGATCAAAATCTATATAAAATCATCAAAATAATTCTAATAAAAAATAATAACTGGAAGATTTAATAAAAAGAATAATAACAAGTGGAAGATTTTGAAGTTTAAAACGTGGGACCAAATCAGGACTTAAATCTACAACCCTGGAGCGACGATCAAGGTGAACAAAACCCTCTATCATAATCCAAAGGAATTCAAGTAAGAAAATTTATATATCATCACAAATTCAAGATGGAGATCCTGGAGGAGTCTCAAGGACATTTGCACGAGCACGTACGATTCAAACAACAGTGGTTGAAGTTGATTATAAGGAAAAAGCAAACCATGTAAAAGATAGAACAAGAAAAACCCTATTGTAAAAAATAATATAAAAGAGATAGCAAATTAATTTTTTGTTTTTTTAATAAAATCAATGACAATCTGGTAACTATCATGTAAAAGATGGGATGAATTGCGTTTATTAACACAAGAGGAGGAATTTAATGAAATAAAAAAGGATTCAGCAAATTTTCTAAGGTCACTATTTTTTTCAATATAAAGAATAACCGGATGTGAAGTGTTAAAAGTGTGATTGAGATTGAGCATATGATCTGAAAACATCGTTTTGAATTGGTTTGGATTTTTTGAGTTATAAATATGTTGATTAACTCTCTTATAAATATACTGGGAACTTTCTCCAATATAACACATGTTGCAATCATTGCAATCCAACCTGTAATCCCTATAACCTGTAAACCCTACTACATTAAGATATAAATTAATTTTTAACTTTTAGTTAAATAGTTTTCAAATCTTTCAGTTTTTATAATTTTTTCTAAAAAAATGTTTTTATCTAATATGTTATTAAGTTTAATTTTTTAAAATAAATTTTTGTTGAGTGTTTTTGTCCTGTGGTGTGTATAATGTTTCTCTTTGCTATAATTAATCTATATTGTTGTTTTATATTAGTTAATAAAATTTTCAAATATTGTAGTTGCTGAATGATGACACGCATCTTGTGTCGAAACGTATAAATAAAAGTTTTTATACTTTATACCTTTTTTATTTCGACGAATGGGCTGCTAGTTACTCTGAAATATATATATATATATACATTTTTTCATTCTTTCTTATATAACTCCAAAAGCAATTACCTGAATTAAAAACGGTCTTCTACAAATTTTTAACTAATTAAATTCTCTTTAATTTTGTCTCATGTATAAATATTGTACGAGTATTATTTAAGGCTGTAAAAAGCCTTCAAAAACAACCTTTTTAAATTTTCTAGTATATATTTTGTTGTTAGTAAAATGATATTAGATAGTTGTTTACTAAAAATGCTTGGTTTTATAAATTTTATATTTATACAAGACTCTAATTTTTATATGTTATATATAAGGCCATAGTTTAAATTTATAAATTATATTTATACACATATTTTAAAATTTGACAAATTTATAAATTGTTTTGTAAACCTACTACATTGGAGTCTAACAGTTTTATTATAAATAATTTAATATAAAAGCTGTAAATAAATGGCTTTTTGAGAAATTTTCTAAATAATCAAGGCTAATATTTGTGTATTTTATTTCTTATGCTTTTCTTTAAATTATAAAAATACAAACACACCTATTTTTAATTTGAAATGGAAGTTACATCGTTTTTAGTGCAACAAATATACACACAATTTTTGTATCAGATATAGCTAAGACTGGCTTTAGAAGGCTTATTTTCGAAATCTATTAAACTTACAAAGCTCTAATTTGAGTATGTTATTTCTTGGACTTGTCTTTAAATTATAAAAATACAAACATACTTAATTTTTTAATACAAAACTAGTTACAAGCTATTTTATACACCAAAATCTTCAGTAACAAATGAAATGTGCTGAAAAAAATAATTGTACGGAACCCTAAAGGTTTTTTGGGTCTTTGTATATGATATTTAAATAGAGCTCGTCGACCTTTCATTTGACACCCCACATGCCCATATTTGACGTCATAAATTTTTGACCTATTTCCACGCAACCCATTGGTCTACTCTTTATTAAAACTCTTGTAACTTTTGAACGGTTTGTCTAAAATACATAAAATATTTGGCAAATTTGTGCTAAATTTAGAGATCTATAATATTGTATAACATAGTAAAAACCTTGGAGCAACTTGGTATACTTTAACCAACAAATATTGATATTAAAAATTAAAAAAAAATTGTGTACGGAACCCTATAGGTTTGTTGTGTTTAGTACTATGATATTCCGATAAAGCTCATTAAGACCTTTCATTTGATACCCGGCATGCCTATATTTGAAGTAAAACTTTTTTACGCATTTTGGATGGGCTGTACTACTTATAGTACGGCAAGTCGTTTGTGTATTTATTTATTAAATCGCTTGTAACTTTATAACTATTTGTCGTACATGAGTCAAATATTCGGTAAATTTGTTCAAAATTAAATTACGTATAATACTGTCTTATATACTAAAGCTCTACGGCGACACGGTTCACTCTAAAACTTGCTTGAAAACATTAAAAATAGTGCTAGGTGCTTAATAAATATAAGATACAGAACCCGGATGCTTTAATTGTGTCGTAAGATATATATTTGGATACAGCTCGTCAAGACCTTTCATTTGATACCCAACATGCCTATATTTGAAGTAAAACTTTTTTACGCATTTTGGATGGGCTGTACTACTTATAGTACGGCAAGTCGTTTGTGTATTTATTTATTAAATCGCTTATAACTTTTGAACTATTTATCGTAGACAAGTTAAATTTTCGGCAAATTTGTGCAAAATTAAATTATGTATAATACTGTCTTATATTTTAAAGCCCTACAACGACTCGGTTTACTCTAAAACGTGCTTGAAAACAAAAAAAATTATGCTAGAAGCTTGATAAATAAAAGATACAGAACCCTGGAGGTTTATTTGTGCTTAAGCATATATATTTGGATAGTGCTCGTCGAGATCTTTCATTTGATACCCAACATGCCTATATTTGAAGTAAAACTTTTTGACTCACTTTGGACCTGCCGTACTTCTTCGACTACTTCATTTTGTTCCTGCACTTACTTATTAAAACGGCTGTAACTTCTAAACCGTTCGACGTATTTGCATGATGTGTTCGGCAAATTTGCTTCAAATTAAACTATCTTTAATTTTGCCGAACATTCGAAACACCTACAGCAACCCTCTATACTTCAAAAACACCCTTAAACCCAAAACTAAAAAACACACCAACATTAAACTCTGACTTTGCAAGGCTCGTTTGGGGAAACTATCCATCACACAAGGCCCAAATTTGAGTATATCATTCCTTGGACATATCTTTAAATTCAAAAAATACTTACCATACCCCAAACCCCTAAAAAATCCCCAAAAAACCCTATTTTATAATTTATTCCATCCCTTCAAAAATAGTTTTCTCATCTTCAAACACGATTTTGGCTGCCTGAGAGTAAATATTACAGTTTCCAGGGGCGGAGTTATGTTTGTTTGATCAATATTATGATCACGTACGAAGTTTAAGGGGGTTGCAGTCTCTAGAAACCTCCAGAAGCACTAAAATAACCCTCCCAAACCCCCAAAACTATATATAGAACCCTTTTAAGTTGAGAAACTATCCTTGTACACGTTGCAAAGTTTAATATTTAGTATTATTATTAATTTTGGGGGCTGGATAAATGGGTTTTTAGGGAGTTTACAGTGTTTTGTTGTATGGGGAAGTTTTTGGTAATTTATTTAGCTATGTTTTTTTGGAATATAGTTTATAGTTTGGGTAAATGGTTTAGGAGATATAGTTAAAAATGTACAGGGCTGTTTTTAGTAGTTTTTTTTAATAATTTTAGTATAACGCCTGGAAGGGCACTAAAGCTGTTTTTAAGCCCTAAATACATACTTTTATATTGTATATTGTTAAGCAAAACTAAAGTTAGTTTATTATATACAATTTTTTCAAATATAGATTATAATTTATATAATTAGTTTATTAGTTACAAATAAATATGTGTAGCGTTGCAGTTTTATTCGTAAATTTTGTTATATACGGTAAACAAGATTAACAAGATGAATTTTCAAAGGCGTTTTAAAGGATTAAATTGTTAGTAAATAAAATTTCATAGTTAAGCTAAAGTAAAGACAAGTTACTTAACTAAAAATTTCCCAAATATAGTTTATTGTTTATACAAATAGTTTAGTAGTTATATACTAAACTGAATAAACGTCTTCTAAATGAATTTGGATAAACTAATTATATTTTTAGAGGCGTTTTGAAGGCTAAAGTTGTTAGTAAACAAAATCTTGGTCTTAAACAAAATTAAAGATAGGTTCTTTAGCTAAAAATTTCCTAAAGATAGTTTATAGTTTAAACAAATAGTTTACGAGTTATATACTAAATTGTATAAACCTGTTCGCTATTTCATTTCAATTCATTATAGTTCATAATGAGTCCGGGTAAACTTATTTAATTTTTGAAGGCGTTTTAAAGGCTTAAGTTGTTAAGAAATAAAATCTTGGTCTTAGACAAAATTAAAAATAATTTATTTAGCTAAAATTTTCCCAAATATTGTTGATAGTTTGAACAAATAGTTTACAAGTTATATACTAAAATATATATAACTTGTAAATAAGTATATACAAGTTCATAATGATCTCGTATATACTAATTTAGTTTTGCAAGCCTTTTTAAAGACTTAACTAATTAGATCACTATAGTACATTATTAGTTTAAGCTAAAGCTAATTTTGTTAGCTATATTTTTGCTTAATATAGTTTATAGTTTAAACAATTAGTTTATGAGTTATAAATAAAAATGTATAGCGTTGCACTTTTATTAGTAAATAGTAAACAAGATTAAAAAGATGAATTTTCAAATTTATTTTTTTATCAAATAATGGTCTTAGACAAAATTAAAGATAATTTATTTAGCTAAAAATTTCTCAAAGATAGTTTATAGTTTAAACTAATAGTTTAAAATTTATCATACAAAATATACATCTATCTCTCCAAATTTTGACACTTTGATTTTGAAGGCTTTAATTAAATTTACAATTTTAAAAGCTTAAACAAAATTTATATAAATGCAAAATAAAATTAAAGATAATTTAAAGTACTAAAAATTATCTTAACAAAGTTTGTTGTTTAAATAATTAAATTTAAAAAATATTAATTATTATAAAATAGTATAAATATATCTCTCCAAATTTTGACACATTGATTTTGAAGGCTTTAATTAAATTTACAATTTTAAAAGCTTAAACAAAATTTAATATTATATAAATGCAAAATAAAATTAAAGATAATTTAAAGTACTAAAAATTATCTTAACAAAGTTTGTAGTTTAAATTAATAGTATATAAAAAAAATTATATGTGCTAAGTCAAATTTATATATACTTATGAATTTAGTATGTACTTGGCTTAAAAAAAGCCCTTTAACTAGTTTTGTATACTAAAATAAGACTTTTGGGTATTTTTAACAATTTGCACAAGGCTTTGGGGTATAACATACCCAAAAAACAGCCTTGTAGTTTAAACAGAACTCAAAAACCAAGCCTTTGAAACTTATATCAGCACTTAAGTACTTATGTGCAAATAAAGTTTGTTGTGTAAAAAAGCTTTAAAATTTTGTTACAAGCAAAACTTAGTGCTTTAATTATTTTCAAAATTTAAACGAAGGTCTTAGGGATGCTATACCCTAATATTAACCCTCTGCATTAAACCTAAACCTACAAAACCTTGTATTTAAGCTAATACTGCACACTTAGGTAGATCACGTACAAAAACACCCATAACTCTCGTCAAAACACAAAATTTTGCACTTTTGTATTTTTATAATTTAGACCTTCAAGCTACTCCGTACCCAAATTACAACTCCATACGTCAACCCAAATCCCCAAAACAATTATTTGAAATCAACTTTGTCAAATTTCATTTTTATTTTTCTACAGATCTCTCCACCGGTACAACAAGAACTGAGAGCGAAGGCGCCTCATCAAATATCCAAACCACTAGTCCACAAGAAGCAAAGACGCAGTACCAAGTGGTTAAAATCAAAGCTGGAAAAACGGCGGTGCCATCTAGTGTTATTGTCGGGAATTTCGACAAATCTATTCAACAAGTGAGATAAAAAACAATTAAATTTCATTTTTGTGAAAAAAAATTTGTATAAATAATTGTTTATTATTATTTTTGCTGCAGATTCGCGATTATTTGACGCTGGAGTAAGGAATGCTGCGCCAGCAGACTGTGGTAGTCGGAGATACTGTGGAGATTTTGCAGCTGCTTGATAAGCAAAAGGTTTGTACAAAATATTTAATATATATATTTATATATATATATATATATATTTATATATATTATATAATAAATTATCTTAATAATTCATAATTTATCAATATTTACCCAAATTAAATCATAATTCATTAACTTTCACTTTTTATTTAAATTTTTATTTAAAATCTCAATTGTGAAAGCAGCTTTAAACGCTAAAGCCACCTTCACACTTGCGCGTCCTCATACAAAACCTGTTTACACTTGCATATACAAAAGTGCAAGTGTGGCAGCGACTTTAGCCTAAAGCTTGTAGCACACTGTACAATTTCAAACTCGAAATGTTTATACAGAAATGAATAAAGGAAATTTGTTAAATTTGATAAAAATAGATCATTTATCGTACTGTGATTGATTGTTGGGTTGAATGGCTATATTTGCTAGTTAGTAGAGTCCCTATTTGATTGAAATGATTTGCAGAATGCAATCTATGTCTTAGTTTTCAATTTGTTGGTTTGGCAAGACAAAGTTTAAATGTTTTTTCACGACAATTTTGTTTGATTAGTTTTTAAACGTTATATGCAGATTTGTAGATAATTTTATTAGCTTTCTAATGATATATAATATTGTTAAATAATTTAATCAAATTTAAATAAAATAAATATAAATATAAAAAAAACGTTGTTAGTGTCTTACGAATTTTTGAATTTCAAAATTTGATAATTTTTGCTAGACAATTTTGTTCCAAGACTTTTAAATTGTTATATACTGATTTATAGATAATTTTATTAGCTTTCTAACGATATATAATAGTGTTAATTAGTTTAATTAAATTTAAATAAAATAAATATAAATATAAACAAAAACGTTGTTAGTGTCTTACGAATTCTTGAACTTAAAAGTTTGACAAGTTTTTCTGGACAATTTTGTTCTAAGATTTTTGAGTAGTTATATACAGATTTTTATATAATTTAATTAGCTTATAATCTAAAGATGTATAATAATATTGATGAATTTAATTAAATTTAAATAAAATAAATATAAATATAAACTAATTGGTTTGGTATTTAGCCTTGAGGCAAGTTACATGAACTTCCCGATATGTGTAAATAATCGACTTAATCAAAAAAAAAGTGTAAATAATATACTTCATCAATCCTACTTTAAAAAAAACGATAATAATTTTAGCAAAGTTTGACGAATTTTTAAAATTAAACTACTTGTCGTAAGGCCGTAATATTACAGTAAGTTCTATAAGACCATGATGTATATCGCCAAAAAAAGTTCCATTGAAATCGGCTTAAATTTTTTTTTCAACAGTTTATTACAAGAAAACGGCTCGGTAGATTTTCACCTGAAATTAATCAGTATCATTCCCAACTAATATCTTTCGAACAGTTTTTGATTTTTTAAAATCGGTTCGGTAGGATGAGCTTAAATGTGGACGAAAAGTTTAACACTTTTTTTTCAAATTACAAAGAAACGGCTTGGCAGATTGTTGCACAAAACTGACAAACGATAGTCCTCACCAAAATACATCAAATGGCTTTTAAATTTCTAAAATCGGTTAAGGCGTTTTTGAGAAAACGTCGATCAAAAGTCGAATTTTGACAAATGCCAAAAAGACCATACTGATTTTTGCAAACTTTGACGAATTTCTAAAGCTGAACCAGTTGTCGTAGGGCCGTAATATTTTAGTATGATCTAGAAGACTATGGTATCTATCGTCAAAAAAATAATCATAAAAATCGTCGAAATTTTTTTTTTAAAAACTTTATTACAAGAAAACGGCCCGGCCGATCTCTACCAAAAACTAATCAGCACGATTCCCAACCAATATCTTTCGAACGGTTTTTGAATTTTCAAAATCGATTCAGAATTGCGGGCTAAAACGTGGACGAAAAATTTTTCACTTTTCTGCCATTTATAAAGAAACGGCTTGGCCGATCGTCGCACAAAACTGACAAACAATAGTTCTCGTCGAGATACATCGAATGGCTTTTAAATTTTTGAAATCGGTCCAACCGTTTTGGAGAAAAAGTCGATTTACGGCAAAAAATCTGTTCACACACACACACACACACACACACACATACACACACACACACACACACACACACACACACACACACACACACACACACACACACATACACACACACACACACACACACATCTGTTACGCTCCACCTAGTCTTTCTTTGCCAGATTTTGTCGATTTTTTAGATCGTCTTGTGGAGGATGCAAAACGACACCACCCCGTAGCGATAGCCGGTGACTTTAACGCATGGGCGGTAGACTGGGGAAGTAGGAAGACTAATGCAAGAGGTAAAGCACTTTTGGAGGCCTTCAATGCACTTGACGTGGTTTTACTTAATAGTGGTGATAAACCAACCTTTGAAAAGGGCAGTGCAAGCTCAATAATAGACCTTACTTTTGTTAGCAATAGCCTCGTCAGAGGAATTTGCAATTGGGAGGTATTAGATATCTACACTGCTAGTGACCACAATGTAATCATCTGGGAAATATCAACAGATAGAAACATTAGAAGACATGCGAAAATATCTAAAGCCATTGGGTGGAAAATAAAATCTTTTGATGAAAGCGCCATGAGAGTTGCCTTAAATTGCAAACCTATAATTTCAGAACACGCAGATGAGCATACTAGAGAGCTGATGGAGAGAATAACCGAAGCCTGTGATATCAGTATGACTCGTAAACATGGCATAAATCAAAGACAATCTGTGCACTGGTGGACTGAAGAAATCAGCTCTCTTCGCAAAGAGTGCCTAAAGAAAAGAAGGATCTCTCAGCGTGGATATAGTCTCAGTAATTCTGCACAACTGGTAGTGGAATATAAACAAGCACGTAGACAACTAAATAAAGCTATCAAAGATAGTAAAGTTAGGTGCTGGAAAGAACTTTTGGATGAAGTCGAGGAAAATCCATGGGGAAGACCTTATAAGACTGTAATGTCTCGCCTCAAAAGCCAGCCAATACCTTCACCAACTTGCCCACGACTATTGAATAAAATAGTAACTACTTTGTTTCCACGACAACCTAATTTGAACTACCAGGTAACACATGTAGAACAGAATAATATTCCACTTATAACATTGCAAGAACTGATGGAAGCTTGTCATCGCGTTGGTAATAGCAAGGCACCGGGATTAGATGGAATTCCTAATATTGCCTTGAAAACATCAATTATGACATCTCCGACAATGTTTCTTAATGCATATAATACATGCCTGAAAGAAGGGGTTTTTCCACGAAAATGGAAACAGCAAAGACTAGTGCTTATTCCCAAAGGAAAAAAACCACCAGATGAACCATCATCCTATCGTCCAATATGCATGCTGGATACAGCGGGTAAAATTTTTGAAAGAATAATTCACCAAAGAATAGATGCAGTAGTTGATCCAATCCTAGCAGACAATCAGTATGGTTTTCGCAAAGGGCGATCAACTATCGATGCTATAAACTTGGTAGTTAATACCGCCAAGGAGGCAATTGCTGGAACCAGATGGAAGGGGGGTTCCAAAAAGTACTGCCTTGTAGCTACATTGGATATAAAAAATGCTTTTAATTCTGCAAACTGGGATTGCATTATGAATGCACTCCGTGACAAGAACGTGCCAGCATACCTATGCAATATAGTCGCAAGCTACTTTACAGACAGAATTCTAATGTACCATTCACGCGATGGTACAGAAGAATATAATATAACAGGAGGTGTGCCGCAGGGCTCTGTTCTAGGCCCTTTGCTGTGGAATATTATGTATGATGGCCTTTTGAGACTAGAGTTTCCAGAATGTGTGAAACTAGTAGCATATGCAGACGATGTTGCCATAGTGGTTGTCTCCAAACAAATTGATGACATCGTAAGCCTATTCGATATTACATTCAGAAAAATTAATCGGTGGATGGGAACAATGAATCTCCAATTAGCACAACAAAAAAGTGAAGCTGTTCTTATCACTAGTAGGAAAAGAATTGAGACCATCAACCTAAAGATAGGAAATCTTGAGATCACGTCAAAACCTCACATCTGTTACCTTGGCGTAATGCTTGATGCTCGTTTGAATTTCAATCAACAGGTGGAACACGTTAGTGCTAAGGCGTCAATAGTTAGGACGAAACTTGCTCGACTGATGCCTAATATTGGAGGTCCTAAACAAACCAGAAGGATATTACTATCGTCAGTTATTACTTCAGTGCTGACATATGGTATCTCCATATGGGGTGATGCTCTTAAATCTCAAAAATCGAGGAGAATGGCAGGGCCCTTATACCGTCTCAGTGCTATAAGAATTGCTTGCGCATTTCGCACAATATCGGCGGAAGCAGTGTGCGTCATTTCAGGAACTGTGCCTCTCTTAGTCTTAGCAGAGGAAAGACGGACAATTTACCATAGAAGACATCAACAACTGTGTCCTGAAAAGTTAAGATTAGAAGAACGGCAGAACAGCATTGACCGATGGCAGCGACTGTGGGATGTCGCTGTAAAGGGCAGATGGACGCATCGTCTCATTCCTAACATCAAAGTCTGGCTAAGTCGCAAGCACGGCGAAGTAAACTATTATACTACGCAAATGCTATCGGGGCATGGCTGTTTTCGAGCCTACCTACACCGATTCAAGCACGATAGCTCGCCGGATTGCCCATATTGTTTGGGCGAAATCGAAGATGCTGAGCACGTGTTCTTCGTGTGCCCGCGATTTGGTGCTCTACGGGATGATGTGGAGGAGACATTGAGACGCACAATTACCCCAGGTAATGTTGTTGAAGTAATGCTGACAAGTGAAGCTGCTTGGAACGCCATAGACAGATTTGCGAGAGACGTTTTAATGGACCTGCGTTCTATAGAGAGAGAAAGGACGAATGGGACTTCGCCCATTTAAAAGATAAGTAAAATGTTTATGAATTATAACATTGTTTATAACAAGTTAAGAATTGTAACATTCTAGATCCTCCCCCCACGAAGTAATGCCTAGCGGCGGTTTCCGTGGGGACCAGAGGCAGGGGCAAAGCGAAGGTTTTAGTCGGTATTATACCAGGGCGGTATCGAGTCCGACATACCCAGACAGAAGACCGGTCTGGGATGCATAAAAGCATTTCCTTCGCTATACAAAAAAAAAAAAAAAAAAAAAAAAAAAAAAAACACACACACATACTTTTTCCAAATTTGGTCTCATTCGATTCAGAATGGCTCGAAACGTCGAGAAAACATAAAATTAGCGATTCGGATTTTTTGATGAAAACATAACTTCGGGAAGTTAACAAAAACCTTGAAGCTAAAACGCTGTTAGTGTTATACGAATTTTTGAATTTCAAAGTTTGGCAATTTTTTCTGGACAATTTTGTTCCAAGACTTTTAAATTATTATATACAGATTTGTAGATAATTTTATTAGTTTTCTAATGATATATAATAATATATATATGCGTTAAAACAAATTTAAACAATATAAATGAAAGAATGGAAAAGTGTACTACAAAATACAAGCAACCCAATGTTCACTTTCAAAGTTTAAGCATTTTTTAAGATATAATTTTGTTCTAAAGGTTACAAAATGTTATATACAGATTTATAGATAATTTTATAAGCTTTCCAACGATATATAATAATATATATGTGTTAGAACAAATTTAAACAAAACAATGCTAAATATAAAAAAATATACTTATTTTAAACAAATTTCATTACATTACTTTCGCAGTGCCAGAAACAAGCGTCGACCTCTGTGTATCACTTTCTATCAAGTATTCGAACCATTTCATCCCCGGTGGTGAATACAATTATTTCAACCCTCCAGTGTTTCGTATCGAGTTTCACTTGAAATTTATTTCGTATGAAATTTAATACTTTAATGAGTGTTTTCGTTCAAAGTTATTGGAAAACTAGTGGGGCGCATGGCATCGTGCCTTAAGGCAAATTGCTGGAGCTTCCCGTACCAGAAATTATTTTTTTTTAAAAAGATTAACATTTTTGAAAAAAATTTACTCTGATAAAATTGATTTTTGAGAAACTATAAATTTTTGACAGAAACTTACTTTTTGTTGAAAAATTTATTTTGAAATATTTTGGAAATTCTGAACTTTTTTTCAAAGCAATCGTACTGCTTTAAATGCATAGAGACTGAATATCGAAGCGCGTAAGCGCCGCGTCGTCGTCTAACGGATAAACACTGGTACGGAACCCATAGGAATGTTAACAAAATGTATACTTATTGTTAAAATCTCTATAAAATATCTGATAATTTGATATGCATATGTCTAATGTCTAATGATTATTGTTGACCGCCAAATGTTATTTTTTTTTAGTTTTTTTTACTAGATCTCCGAAATTTACACAAAATTGAAAAAGTGCTCCCGCATAGTCACAGTCTAAACGCATTTGCAAATAATTCTGTGCGACATTTTCACTTATACTGTGCTTAGCTTGGCGGCATTTTCACATTTTTCAATAGTTTTCACAAAATTGGAAAAGTGCTACAGTACATAAACAGTCTAAACGCACTTGCGTAAACATTTGTACCAGAGTGGCGCTTAGACTGTGCTTAGCCTGGGTGATTTTTTGAATTTTTAGTCCAAAATTACAAAAAAAATTTTTTGAAAAAAAAATTAGAAACAAAAATTTTTTTTTCCAAAATCAATTATTTTGTTGAAACAAGCAGAAAGTTCTTTGAATCATTTAAATCGGACGCTTAGTTCTCTCAAAAACTGCCATTTTTTTTAAATTTAGCTCTGTATCTCCGAAACCTCTGGGCCTACCTTTGCCAAAAACTAATCAGCACATCTCCCTATCAATAGGAATCGAATGTTTTTCAAACCATTCAAATCGGTTGATCCGTTCTCTCAAAAACTCGCTTTCTATTTTTTGCACTCTTTGCTCCATATCTCCGTAACGGCTGGACCTGCCTTTGCCAAAAACTAATCAGCACATCTCCCTATCAATAGGAATCGAATGTTTTTTAAACCATTCAAATCGGTTGATCCGTGCGCCCGAAAACGTGGACGAAAAAACGCGGACATTCAAAACACACACACACACACACATCCATTTTTTCTGAAGTATGCCAAAATGTTCAGAAACCTTCAAAACGTCGAGAAATGTAAAAATTTTTGATTTCGATTTTTGGACGATTACTATAACTTACCCTACGGGAAGTTAATAAATAATATTAGTAACACGATACGAAATCCTTAAAATACTTACATTTTCTATTCTTTTTTCTTCAATTCAGTTTGGTGTCAGTAGAGTCCCTTTTATTTGTTAAGTCAATAATTGTCAGTAGATTGTTTGTTATTATAATTTTCTCGTCAGTAGAGTTTTCTTTATGATATGTTTTTGGCAAAAAATTACTTTTACTCTTTTTTTTTAATTTTGGCCGTCAGTAGAGTCCCTTTCGGTCTTTAGGGTCAGCAGAGTCGCTTTTGTTTATCTTCCAGTTTTTCAGTTTTAGTCAGTAGTGTTCCTTTTGTATTTAAATTTAATCGGCTCGTCAGTAGAGTCACTTGTCTGTTTTTTTTTTTGTAGTTTTGCTTGTCAGTAGAGTTCCTTTTTATTCTTTATCTAGAATTATACTTATAACTTTTTTTGTATTATTACATTTTGTTTGTCAGTAGAATTTGTTTCTTAACTTTTTTAAAATTTTGTTCGTTAGTAGATTTCTTTTATCTTAATATTGTTAGTTTGCTCGCCAGTGGAGTCCCTTTTTCATTTATTAAATCTATATTAAATTTGCTTGTCAGTAGAGTCCTTTTTGTTTATTTAAATCAAATCAAAATTTGCTCGTTTGTAGACCTCCCTTTTTGAAGTAAAACTTCTTTAGGCGCGATATGGGTGTAAAAATTTTTAGGCGCGACACGGGTGTAAATCCGTACAAATGCAACGAAAATGCCAACGTGTAGTTGAACACTACGACGCCGTAAGCGCTGATGTCGCGAGTATCCACTCCCGTCATGTCATGCGTAAGTCGAGCGCTAAACCCTATATGAACTTGCATTAATTGAATCACGTTTTTTTTTACAAAAGAAGAGGTTGCTGTATTATGTCCTCATGGAATAAGACTTTTCTTAGAGAATAAATGTGCCATGGAATATAATAAATTTATATTGAATAATATCTACTGCCACGGATATTTATGTAGGTTGCCATGCGACAGATAAACAGATCAGCAGTTTCACAAAAATCGGTTATTGATACCGGGGGTTTGCCGTTGCCGTATGAAATAATTTTAGTTCTGAATAAATTTTACATAATAACAACTAATATCGATATAAGTGATGGCTTATCTAATGGTTTTGTAGGAAAATTAGTGTACATAGAACGTGGCGATAATGATGAACTTCTACGTTTATGGTTTGAATTTCCTGTAAGTGGGTTTGAATTGATGTTATGTGATTATTGAAAGATGATTTTTAAAATTCAAATATGATGTTTTTTTATTTTTATCTTAATTGCCTACTCATACAATATTAAAAGTTTTACTTCAATCGCGTGTGATCCTTACGCGCACTCTTTTTTTTATTTTTGAATTTCTAATTCAAGTTTGCTTGTTAGTAGAGTCCTTTTTCATATTCTAGATGAAATTTGAAGTTGCTGGTTAGTCAAGTCCCCTTTTTAATTTTCTAGATCGAAACACTTTTGCTCGTCAGTAGAGTCCTTTTTTTATTTCCTCGATTGGAATTAGGTTTGCTCGTAACTAGAGTCCCTTTTTTATCTTCTAGATCAAAATTAAGTTTTCTCGGCAGTAGAGTCCCTTTTTTCTTGTCTAAGTTGCTATTTTATTTTGCTTGTCGGTTGAGTCCTTTTCTTATTTTATTTAAGTTTGTTTGGAAGTATAGTATCTTTTCTCTCACATTATTACTCTTTGCTTGTTAGTAGAGTTCTTTTGATCTAAAATTTTATTTTGCTTGTCAGTAGAGTTTCTTTTTACCTATAATCTCAGTTTATTAGCTAGTAGAGTTTCTTCTATCTTTAATTTCAGTTTACTCGTGAGTTGAGTCTCTTTTTCTTATTTTATTTAAGTTTGTTCGTCAGTAAAGTCTCTTTTACCTATTTTTTGAATTTGGCTCGTCAGAAGAGTCCCTTTCAGTTTTTCTTATTGATTTTCACTCACCACTAGCTTTTTTTTTCTTTTTTTTTTACAGTTTTGCTAGTCAGTAGAGTTCCTTTTATCTCTAATTTCATTTTGCTCGTTAGTAGAGTCTCTTCTTGCAACAAGTCATCTTTTATTTTGCTCGTCAGTAGAGTCTCTTTCCCATTATTAAATTTTCACGTGTCTACCCTCCGTCCGTCACCATCCCTTAATAATAAATCTCCACCGTTTTTTTAATCACCACCATTAAGATTACCCACGCGATTCGGCCAAACCAATTCATTACCGACAAACTGACCACCAACTAACCCTCCAACTAACCCTACAACTAACCCTCCTACTAACTATCGGAATGGAAAAAATCACCGTGAAACCATTAGCCTCATTTTAGGAGTAGTAATAGAGTGAGAGAGAGAGATAGAATGATAGGGATATAGTGGAGTGTGAAAGAGATGCAAAGTGTTTTTTACGCCTGACCGACAGGTGTAAACAAATACTTATTATGCACCGTGGTGTCGTAGTTGTACGTTTTGTAGAACATTATTATAATGAATCATTATTTTTATGGGGTGAGTTTGGAAATTCAGGGCGGGTGGAGAGTAAAAAGGAAAATGAGTGAAAAGGACTCTACTGACGAGCAAAATAAAAGTAAAAAGAAAGATAAAAAGACTCTACTGACATGACTAAAAAGATACCCTGGTACTTGACTGAATAATGAAAAAGGGACTTTACTAACGAGCAAACAAAAGAACACTACTGACGAGCAGAGCAAAGGAAAACAACTCTACTGACAGACAAAACAATAATGAGATAGAAAAAGAAATGATAAGCAAATTCAGAAAAAAGGAACTCTACTGACGAGCAAACTAAGAGAATAAGATAAAGGGACTCTACTGACAAGCAAAGTATTAAAATAGAGATAAAAGGAACTCTACTGACGAGCAAACTATGAAAATAGAGAAAAAAGGACTCTACTGATGAGCAAAGTATCAAAATAGAGAAAAAAGGACTCTACTGACAAGCAAACTATCAAAATAGAGAAAAACAAACTCTACTGACGAGAAAACTACGACGAGAATAGGATAAAGGGACACTACTGGCAAGCAAAGTATTAAAATAGAGATGAAGGACTCTATTGACAAGCAAATTATCAAAGGAGAGAAAAAAGGACTCTACGGACAAGCAAACTGACGAGCGAACCAAAATTAGGGATAAAAGGACTCTACAAAGATTACGAACAAAGTATTAAAATAGAGAGAAAGGACTCTACTGACGAGCAACCTAACATTAAATGTGAAAGGACTTTACTAACGAACAAACTCAAAGTAAAAGCAAAATGGACTCTACTACTATTAAAATAAATAAAAAAGAACTCTACTGACGAGCAAAGTAAGACAATAAAATAAGAGGACTCTACTGGCAAGCAAAGTATTAAAACAGAGATATAAGGACTCTACTGACGAGCAGACTATCAAAATAGAGAAAAAAGGACTCTACTGACGAGCAAACTATCAAAATTGAGGAAAACAGAACTCAATTAGCAAAATTAAGTTAGAGACAAAAAGAGAATTCTACTGATCAGCAAAGCAAAATTCAATATAAAAGAAACTCTACTGACGAGCAAAGTAAAAGTATAATGTAAAGGGACTCTACTGACGAGCAAACATTAAATAAAAACTAAAATAGCTAAAAAAGGACTCTACTTATGAGCAACATTAATTTTAAAAAAAGGACTACTGACGAATAAACATTAAATACAAAGTGAAATAAAAAGGGACTCTACTGACGAGCAAATCTAATTAACATAAAAGGGACTCTACTGACGAGCAAATTACATATAGAGTTAGAAGTTAGAACAAAAGGGACTCTACTAAACTCAAAGAAATAGAAAGGGGACTCTACTGACGAGCAAACCTAAATTTTGATTTGTTCAACAAAAGGGACTCTACTGACAAGCAAATCAAATATAAAGTTGGAAGAAGATAAAATTGAATTGAATTGAGTGAACTCAAAAAATAGAAAGGAGACTCTACTGACGAGCAAATTATATTAATAATTTATTTAAGATCAAAGAGACTAAAATAAATAAAGGGATTCTACTGACGAGCAAATCAAATATAGAGCTAGCATACATAATATTTTAATGTATTTTGATTGAAGATTAGTGTTATAATATTCTTCAAATAAAACTTGTGTAACATCCCAATATAATGTTTATATTCAAGATATATTTGTTACCGACCTTGGGAATCAAAAATTTTGCTTTTATCTTTTGATTCATAAACAATTGTATGTGCATAAAACATTATTCTGTTCATTGTAACGACTTTGTTGATCTTTTATGGCAATTTTAATGATAATGTTTTCATGATAAAACATGGTTAAATGTAATGTTATAAAACACTCGTACCGAAACTGTTCAAAGGTTTCGTTAAATGCAACTTTACTATTAATTCATTAGATAGCGAAATAACTATTACATGCAGAATTAATAAAGAACAATGTCTCGTAAATGAGTTTTAATCCTCTCAATTTTTCTCAATTTTGATATCAATATATATATTTTATGTTAATAGGACTTTTTTGTTTGTGAAGTATTTGTACTTTTTAACAAATTATTTGTTTTTTTCTTAACCCTTTAAATTTTTGTATTATTTGTCATTCCTTCTAAATTTGTAATTTCATTGCGTGCTCCTGTGCTTGTAGTTTCTTCTTAGTTTTTAAGATTTTAATATATTAATATTAGTCATTAAGTAATTAATATTAGTCAGTTATTTGTGCTTAGTTTAGTTAAATACTTCTGTGATTTTCTTCACTTAGATATTTAGTTTTTGAAATATTATTTAAGCATAATTGTGAAATTATAATACTTTTATAATTATGTATAATAATTATTATATTTTCAAGCATTCCATAACTGTAATTATAATTGTTAATATAAACATAATTTTAATTGTTCTTTAAACATATGTAATATCTTTGAAAATATATATTTTGTATTTCGTATGATTTGTTCTTATTTCCAATATTAAAAATTATTCAGTTTTTGGGGCTGTATACGATACGTACAAATTAAGAAGTAAAACCAGGGGTAATTAAAATATTATACATGTGCTGCCATCTATTTTTAAAAATTTGTATTTCAATCGAGGTAACGTCAAACCGCCAGACATAGCGATCTATTATACTTGTTTATCTATGGTCCACACTATGCTGTTGCCGTTCGTTCTGGCACGTTCGTTTATGTTCGTTCGTTAGGTGTGGCCGCACCTTAAGGTATTTATGTCAAAAAAACTAGAAAAGCCTAAAACATTAAGATTTAATTGACTTTATAGCAATATTTTAACATTTTATACAGTAAAATTAAGTTTTAAACAAATGACCTTGAGATTATTTTGCTGCTAGGTACTTGTGCTGCTAACTATACGCACGTGAAGTATTTTGGTTTAGTATTATATCATCAGAAGTGTTTGAATTTTATTTCATTTACTGAACCTTCTATAGGGAACGGGCAAGCTCTCACACGGATCCTCATGCAGTCACTGGCGGCCATTTTTTGACACGACAATATACTTCATGAAGAGGTGACAAACAAAGCAGGCGTACCAATATAAAAGTGTAAATAACCCTAGTACATAATGACAGTTCATAGACGTCAATGTGACAGTTACAATTTAATTTCAGCTCTCATATATTAATGTATATCAATATATTATATATATTTAATTTTTCATAATTTTACGTAGAGGATTTAGTACTGTCATAGTATATAGCAATAATCATATTATGTCTGAAAGTGGTAAAATGTAGTACTTATATAAGAAGTTTTATTCAGTAAGTTAAATAAACGTACAACTGTTTTCTCTGAAAAAGTTCTTGTCATATAAAAATGTGAATAATAATCTGACGAAATAGTTGTGACGTGCATTTATATAGCTGAAATTTGTTAAATTCTCAATCAATTAGGTGGAGAGTTCTGTAAGGTACCACAAAGTTTTGTTCAGGCATTTGAAATTATTTCCAACCTTGTTATAAAATTAACAGTATGTATCGTATTGAAAAATTGAACCTAATTTTGGTCAACAAATAAAAGATTAATGCTTTAACATAAGCTTTAGCATTGTTTTTTTTATCAAAAATATACTGTTTTTTTATAAAAGAAGAAAAACTATTCATTTATAATAATAAAAATTTATTGAAATTATAGAACATATTAATATACATATATTTACAATTTAAAACCCATTTCCATAATATTGTTAAAGCATGGTATAATAAATATATTTATGCAAATAGAGCAAATACCAATCACATTTAATTAACATAATTAAATTATTTGTCGTTAGACACTAAAATGCACACATAAGCAGTGTGTTATGATACTGGCAAGGCTATATAATGTATAGATATTTACAATTTGAAACACATTTCCATAACTTGAATGAATGGCATAACTTTAAATGAATTATGCAAATAAAGCAAACATCAATAATAGTTAATTATGAAGATAATTAAATTATTTCCAGCATTAAATGCAAAGAATCGGCTACACTTCTTGAATCATTTTTATTTATAAAGGTATCATTTGGTAGTAACACCTGCCTTTTTATATTCCATAAATCTTTCTTCGTTATCATGGAAGCTCTCAGTGGTCTCAGTAATGTTTTGTTATAACAATCTTCACGTATGTTTTTTATAATAAAGTCATGATATACGCCTGCTTTAATTTGATCTGGAAAAAATATATTACAAATGACAAAGAACTAACAACAATGTGATAATTGCATTTATGAAAATAAATTAATTATACCCTTGATGTTTCTGATCAAATTTTGATCCAGCCGCACATATTTTATCTAATTTCCATGTCCCACATGTGTCTTCCAGTAATCAACTTCAACATGTCCGTCATTATACACCTTGCACATAATTCGTGAGGGACAAGCATGCCCAATTTTTTTGCTACCCCTTAAACATGTTTCCTTTGTTTGGTGACTGTGTGATCGATGGCAATTATAATATTGAATGGTGCAGCAATTGTCTTTTGTTATGTATGCTGCAGTGTCCTTCACATATGACGTAATACTGTTCTGTTCCATCTCAGTTTTCCAGCTGTAAAAATCTATATCAAATGATGAAATTATAGAAATGTTTGTTGAAAATCTTCATAATTAAAAGTTGACAAACCATTAATAGAAGAAAACAGTTTTGGGGCAAGTAATTCTGAGAACCCTTGGAGAACCTATAAATGAACAATTATGGTAACTTTGTGGATTTAAAATTAAATATCTTTAAATAATACTTATATTTTAATACCTGTAAAATGTTCTGAGTACAGCGAAGCATTATCTTGGGGTCTGGGTCGCGTTGGGGTCACTGGAAAGAATGTGAGCGATATGGATGATTGGGAAAGTAGTGGGGAAGATGGTTGTCGAATAAAGGAAACAGTATTGGAATTAGCGGTTGTCATATGAATTGGTGAAGCAGGAAGCGCATCCAAGTGGAAGGATGTTGTAGGAATTGGTGAAGCAGGAAGAGCATATGAATGGAAGGATGTCGTAGGGATTGATGTAGCAGGAAGAGCATATGAATGGAATGATGTCGTTGGTATTGGTGAAGAAGCAAATGATGTAGAAGGATTTGGCAAAGCAGGAAGAGTTGTGTAAGAAGTTTGTGAAGCAGTAAGGGTACATGAATAAGAAGTAGTGGGAGGAATTAATGAAGAGGGTAGAGCATAAGAATGCAGCGCAAGGGATGTTTCTGGATTAATTCGGAAATCATAAAAATACGTGCATTGTAGTTTGGAGTCTGTAGGAGATGTATCAGGAACAGAGGAATGAAAAGTTTTGATGTGCCTTTGTAATGAGGAAGGAGCATGCAAAATTTTTTGGCAAAATGTACATTCAAAATTTTGAAAGTACTCCTTGGGCTGTATGTGATGTACTAACCTGTTGTGACGGCAAAGAGAACTAGTGGAAGCAAAAGTTTTAAAGCAATGGATACATTGGTTTTGCTTTTTCATATTGAATATAAAAAAGAAAGGGGTTGAACTACAGTATAAATTTAAACTAACTTAAGCTATGATTAAAAGATAACTTATGTATAAAAAAGAAATATGAACTAAAATATTAAACCTATAATATGAGCTAAATGTAACGTAGAAATCAACTAACGAGATAAATATGAAATTTTTAAATGAAATGAAATCTAACCCAAATGTAACCTAGCTATGAATTGAAATGCAACCTAACCTAAGTGATTAAAACCTTATATATTTGTCTAAAAATAAAATAATGCAGATATATCTCCTTCTAAAGCGATCTAAAAATTGTAAAATAGCTAGAACATAAATAGTAATATAATAACCCTAACCTATAAAACCTTAACCTATAAAAATATGAACAAAATAATAAACTTAGTAAATAAAAAAATAAATGTTAATATAATAATGACGAGCAACACACGATTCACAAGAAAATTATACTAAAACCGTATTAATAACGCACAAAATAATTAAAAAACGAGGTAGCAAAAAAACACCGGAAAATAATAGACGAATAGACGAACACATAGCACGAAAACCACACAAAATAAAACATAATAACGCTAAAATCCCATTCAACTTTGCAGCGAATGTGAAACAGTTCTGACGTTTAATACAGCAAACTTCACACCCTAAAAAGGAACATTGTAGTGACTGCATAAGGACACTCATCACGCTCTCCTCTAGCGGATTTTAAGTGCAACTTGGATTCCAACAAATATGGCGGATGACACATTTATGAGTTGAATTTGCTGTCAACTAATATTTGTTTTGACGTAAAACGTGCATTTTTAGGTTAAACATTTAATAATTCATATTTCTTACATATTTTCATCATTTATTTTTTATGATTTTACAATAACAGAGGTAAGAATAATGAAATTCAAAATATAAATTTTGTTTGCTACTACCAATATGCATACTATTTACATTCAGGAAGGATATTCAATCAGAAAAATATTGAAAGTTCAAAGTTTGAAGAGGCTTTAGTAAATTAAATCAATATTTGCTTAAATGATCATATTTACATGCATAAAAACATTATTAAAAATCCATTTGTGAGTTTGATTCTTAGAAAACACTAATTATGAAAGTTAGAAATTAGTTATATTGCTTTAGGTTTTACTTTTCAGATTCATTCGTTGGTAATTTCCAGGGTATTTGAAAGTAGGTTCTTATTTATTTGCACTCCAGATGGCTTTATTTCATTTGTTAATAATGTGGGCTTAGGCAGAATCACTCCAACCCAAATTAATGTACTCTCGGGCGTAATAAAAAAAAGTGAAATCTGGATGTGCTGTATTAACTGACAAAGGTAAATTCATGAGTAAAAAAGACAAAGTTTTTAATTGTACTTTATAGTCAGGATTTTCATCAATATGGACTGAGTTAGACAAATTAATAAATATAGCAGTACTTGTGCATATGCTATTTGTTTAAAATTAAATTTAAAACGGATTACTTTCACCAGGAGATATTAATTAAACTCACTTTGAAGCTAGTGTGCGTATACATGTAGAATGAGTCATACACAGAATGAAAATTTTAAAACTTCTATGTAATATACCAAAGGACTATCAATTTTCTGGTGAAAATATTGTTTTTTTATGTCCTATTTTGGTGAATCTTCAAACTTTCATTATTGGATAAGATGGGGATACTAAATGAAAGAAATGTTAGTTTATATTAGATTAAATATATATGTATCGTGACTGTTAGCTTGTATAATAATATTAACTGTACATAAATGTTATATGTAATACATAAATTGAAAGCTTTTGGAAATCAAAGATGAATACTTCTTATATGTACCTAAATTAATCTGAAAAAAAAAACATTGAGAGCATATAATTTAAAGTATAAAATTTTAACAGGTATGTAATATTAAATTCACACAAATAATTACCAATCTATGGAGGAGACCCTCTTCTATCAATATTAGCAAATACTGCTCATCGGTATAAAATTTTGGAGAAATTCTTCAACCGTGCATATACTGATACAATAGCTTCCTAAAACTTTTAAAAGTAATATCTTTTTATGCAATAAAACAAAACATACCTGCAGTAATGCAATAATACAAAACAATTAAATCAAATTGCAGTGTAGAAATCCTGTAAGTCCTGACATCCTATCAAATATGAGATTCATTCTGCAACAAAGTACTAATAGAAAGATCTAAACTTTGTTCAGCTGATAACACAACATGCAAATCATAAAATATCTTATGGCCTTGTCTGAAAATTTTATCATACCTTTAAGCAACACATGTTTGTTTTAATATGGTGGTCAATAGCAAATACATTTTAATTATGAGTACATACCTCAATGAATCTATCCAACGAAGCAATTTATTTCTTCTAACGTTAATTATAACAAAATTAACTTTCTTATTCATGCGCTTTCTTCACTTAATATACGCACATGATTGGTGACTCAGATATGCCGCATTATTATTAGAAATAGATAAAAACTGCGATTATAAGAAGCAATAACCATCTTTAACAAGCACATAAGGTTGAATAAAACCTGTCAAAATACGAAATTGTAGCGACCTGGCAACCCACATCGCACCTCAATTTGACAGTTAAACGTTATCTTTGGCTCATCATGTTGGCAACACTACGCGAGAACCAAAGTGCAAGCTTTAGGGTCGGAACTCTCTCTTCCGTCTGCTGCCGAACAGTTTCTATAATTGATGACCCCGACGTGATTAAAATAAATTTAATAATGCACCACAGTTTCTATAATTGGTGACCCCGAAAGTGAATAAAAAACACGCATAAAGTGAGAAGAAAGTGAAACATGTGCATAATTTACAAGTGAGCAAGAAATACAGAACGTTCTAGTACCTACAATGGAGACTCCGACTACGCACATCGAGATCAACAACAACACGTGCTCAATAAATCACTCATTAACCTGGAAAATGAGTCGATTATAAGCACCACGGCAGCAGACAGGGAGCACCAAGCAAACATGGCAAACGTCATACAACACGGCCACAATCAAGCGACCAACGCACCAAGCAAACATGGCAAACGCCATACAACACGGCCACAATCAAGCGAACAACGCACCAAGCAAACATGGCAGCAACCGCCATACAAAACGGCCACAAGCAAGCAAACATGGCAAACGTCATACCACACGGCTACAATCAAGCGAACAACGCACCAAGCAAACATGGCAACAATCATGCAGCAATCGCCATACAAAACGGCCACAAGCAAGCGAACAACGCACCAAGCAAACATGGCAGCAACCGCCATACAAAACGGCCACGGCCACAAGCAAGCAAACGATGCACCAAACAACATGGCGACCGCCAGCAAAAACGGCCACGGCCACAAACAAACAAAAATTAATCAAACAAAAACTTAAAAAAAAAAAAAACTCAACAAAAATTTACAAGAAAATTCAAGATGGCAGCCCGAAGTTCAAGATAAACTTTTCGCCGGGGGGGAGTGATCTGTAGCGACCTGGCAACCCACATCGCACCTCAATTTGACAGTTAAACATTATCTTTGGCTCATCATGTTGGCAACACTACGCGAGAACCAAAGTGCAAGCTTTAGGGTCGGAACTCTCTCTTCCGTCTGCTGCCGAACAGTCAACATCATAAATTACAATACTTTCCTTTTCATTTTCAATACTAAAATATTATGTACATTTTATAAATAATAAATATAATCGCACATAGTGTTGTTACTATTTCATTATAAATAAAATATATTATATATAGACCACAGTTTCTATAAAATAAAACCTGTCAAACGCCATCTTGTTTGGGCACCGTGTTTGCACTTTTTCGCCACCCCGAGAAGTCATGGCGTTTTCACTGACATTTTTATGAGCTTGCCCGTTCCCTATTTGTTGTTTGTTGAGTTTTAGCCTGAGTTTTAGTTAGCTTCCACTGAATTAAGTTTAAGATCGAAACCAAACCTAATAATGTATACAACGTAACCCTAACAAAAATAATGAATAAAATGTAACCCTATGCGTAAAACGTAAGCCTAAATTATTTTTTAAAACAAAATTATAACTAAAACATTGTATAAAATCTAAGCTAGACTAAAATGATCTTGAATGAAAAGAATCCTAAAACATAACCCTAAAATGTAAAAATTAAAATAAGAAGTAAATAGGCGCGTAATCAAAAAGCCAAGGCGAATAAACTTGAACGGACATAAAAAATAAACACAAAAAGAATGAATCATAACGAAAAGCTAAAAAATATTAAATAAGAAACGAACCATAGTTTCGAACCATTTTCGAACGTTTTCATTCATTCGTGTCCGAGGCAACACTACCCGTACGGGTAGGGTGCCTTTCACTTCACAGCTCTGCAGCGCCTCTATTGCGATTGGCGAGTAAATCCGGT
>NW_020539883.1:0-27823 GCF_003426905.1 Ctenocephalides felis
TTTGTCAGTTTTGTGCGACGAGCGGCCAATCCGTTTCTTTACAAATCGCAGAAAAGTGAAAAAATTTTCGTCTACATTTTAGCCCGCAATTCTGAATCGATTTTGAAAATTCAAAAACCATTCGAAAGATATTGGTTGGGAATCGTCCTGATTAGTTTTTGGTAAAGATCGGCTGGGCCGTTTTCTTGTAATAAAGTGTTGAATTTTTTTTTTTTTAATTTTTATTATTTTTTTTGACGGATTTGACGGAAACGGAGATACCATAGTCTTCTAGATCATACTAAAATATTAGGGCCATACGACAACTCGTTTAACTTTAAAAATTCGTCAATGTTTGCAAAAATTGGTAACGTTTTCTTGGCATTTGTCAAAATTAGACCTTCCATGGTCGTTTGCTCAAAAACGTCTGAACCGATTTCAGAAATTTAAAAGCAATTTGATGTATCTCGATGAGGATTATCGTTTCTCAGTTTTGTGCGACGATCGGCCGAGCCTTTTCTTTGTAATTTGCAAAAAGTGTTAAAATTTCCGTCCACATTTAAGCTCATACTACCAAATCGATTTTAAAAAATCAAAAACTGTTCGAAAAATATTAATTAGGAATGATGCTGATAACTTTTAGGTGAAAATTAACCGAGCCGTTTTCTTGTAATTAACTATTGAAAAAAACATTTTTTGGCTATGGTCTTATAGAACTTACTGAAATATTACGGTCTTACGACAAGTAGTTTAATTATTAAAATTTACGAAAGTAGTGTGTGTGTGTGTGAACAGAATTTTTGCCGTAAATCGACGTTTTCTCGAAAACGGCTGGGCCGATTTCAAAAATTTAAAAGCCATCCGATGTATCTCGACGAGAACTATTGTTTGTTAGTTTTGTGCGACGATCGGCAAAGCCGTTTCTTTATAAATCGCAGAAAAGTGAAAAAATTTTCGTCTACGTTTTAGCCCGCAATTCTGAATCGATTTTGAAAATTCAAAAACCGTTCGAAAGATATTGGTTGGGAATCGTGCTGATTAGTTTTTGGTAGAGATCGGCCGGGCCGTTTTCTTGTAATAAAGTTTAAAAAAAAAAAAAACGACGATTTTTATGATTATTTTTTTGACGGTAGATACCATAGTCTTCTAGATCATACTAAAATATTACGGCCCTACGACAACTGGTTCAGCTTTAAAAATTCGTCAAAGTTTGCAAAAATTGGTATCGTTTTTTTGGCATTTGTCAAAATTAGACCTTTGATCGACGTTTTCTCAAAAACGCCTGAACCGATTTTAGAAATTTAAAAGCCGTTTGATGTATTTCGGTGAGGACTATCGTTTGTCAGTTTTGTGCGACGATCTACCAAGCCGTTTCTTTGCAATTTGAAAAAAAGTGTTAAACTTTTCGTCCACATTTAAGCTCATCTTACCGAACCGATTTTAAAAAATCAAAAACTGTTCGAAAGATATTAGTTGGGAATGGTACTGATTAGTTTTAGGTGAAAATCTACCGAGCCGTTTTCTTGTAATTAACTGTTGAAAAAAAGTGTTAAACTTTTCGTCCACATTTAAGCTCATCCTACCGAACCGATTTTAAAAAATCAAAAACTGTTCGAAAGATATTAGTTGGGAATGGTACTGATTAATTTTAAGTAAAAATCTACCGAGCCGTTTTCTTGTAATTAACTGTTCAAAAAAAGTGGTAAACTTTTCGTCCACATTTAAGCTACTCCTACCGAACCGATTTTAAAAAATCAAAAACTGTTTGAAAGATATTAGTTGGGAATGGTACTGATTAGTTTTAGGTGAAAATCTACCGAGCCGTTTTCTTGTAATTAACTGTTGAAAAAAAGTGTTAAACTTTTCGTCCACATTTAAGCTCATCCTACCGAACCGATTTTAAAAAATCAAAAACTGTTCGAAAGATATTAGTTGGGAATGGTACTGATTAGTTTTAAGTGAAAATCTACCGAGCCGTTTTCTTGTAATTAAATGTTGAAAAAAAGTGGTAAACTTTTCGTCCACATTTAAGCTCATCCTACCGAACCGATTTTAAAAAATCAAAAACTGTTCGAAAGATATTAGTTGGGAATGGTACTGATTAATTTTAGGTGAAAATCTACCGAGCCGTTTTCTTGTAATGAACTGTTGAAAAAAAAAATTAAGCCGATTTTAAGTCAAGTCTTTTAAAAATAATCAAAACTCTCAAAAATCTAATTTTTCTTCAAATTTCTCAAAAAATGTTAGAGCTTTTTTAAAAAATTTCAGCAATTTGCCTTAAGGCACGATGCCATGCGCCACTAGCTTTTGCTCGATTAAGTATTGTTTATGCAAATATGTTTGCAATTCTTGTGAATAGATACTATAAGGTGTTTGTAGAATACGTTCGACGCCTAATTTGATAAGCACTTATAAATGTAAATAAAATTAAAACAGCACTTTTAAATAATAATCCATGTTCAAATATTTAAAATTATAATAATTAATGTGATCAATAATTAATATAATATTCATATTAATTATTGATCAAATTTTATTGATTGTTGAATTTTTGTAATGTTTAATTACGGCGAGGAAAATGTCAGAAATTTGCCTTAAAACTAGTTAAATTTTTGTGGTAGACGCTGGTATTAATTTTGAACGTAGTTAAGAAAATATTTTCATCGTGTTCACATAACGATTTAAAATTTCAATTGTTCCAGTACAAGCGATTAATAAATATGATATCGACTCACCTTTCTTTTTGCATCAATTGCGATATTGATAAGAAGCAGAATTCACGCTCCCTCAATTGTTGTATGAGATGTAGTCGTAAACCGATCATTAGCATGCATACGAACGCGTTAGCTACACCAGCAGCCACGTCCTCGCATGCCGAATGAGTGTTGGAGGCAATGTACTTACATCTAATATTGCAATTGACGTTGTTGCGATTCTAATAGAAAAACATGTATTATATTATTTGTGCCGTACATCAAAATGTATTGTTAATTTTTAAAACTAACTAGTTGATATTGGTAATTTGCCTTGAGGCAAGTTACAGGAGCTTTCCGATATGTGTAAATAATCGACTTAATCAATAAAAAATAAATTAATTTATGAGTGATTAAAAGTATTCCAAGTGGATTTATCACACATAATTGAAAACGAACAAACACGTTAAGTCGAAGGATTTTCTAAAGGCAAATTTTCAAAAATCAACAATTTTTATAATTGAACCAGTTTCCGTAGAACTTTAATGGTTTAGTATGTTCATTAAGACCAAGTACTCTATCGTTATACCAAGTAAATCATCTAATTTTAATATTAAAAAACGTCAAAATATCTTTAAAATTAAACTACTTGTCGTAAGGCCGTAATATTTTAGTAAGTTCTACAAGACCATGATATATATCGCCAGAAAAAGTTCCATAAAAATCGGCTTAAATTTTTTTTTCAACAGTTAATTACAAAAAACGGCTCGCTACATTTTCACCTAAAACTAATCAGTATCATTTCCAACTAATATCTTTCGAGCCGTTTTTGATTTTTCAAAATCGATTCGGTAGTATGAGCTTAAATGTGAACGAAACGTTTAACGTTTAACGCACAAAACTGACAAACGATAGTCGTCATCGAGATACATCAAATGGCTTTTAAATTTCTGAAATCGTTTCAGGCGTTTTTGAGAAAACGTCGATGAATTGTCTAATTTTGACAAATGCCAAAGAAACGATACCAATTTTTGCAAACTTTAACGAATTTTTAAAGTTAAACGATTTTTTAGCTCGATCTATTTGCCAATATCGATTCTTTTCGTCGATAGTACTCAAAAATAATCGACAGCGTAATCTATGAAACCACTCATTGCCAAATGCAAAGAAATAGTCTCTCTAGGTGGTCATAATTGTTCAGAGAAGTGTCAAAAAATGATCCCGAAGGGTCGTTAGTCTCAGAATTTATTGCTTAAAAACCCAAAATGAATATGACCACACTAATAACTAAAAATGTTTATTTATTACTCTTATGTAAAATGAAAAAATAAAATGATTTAAAGTACCTTAAATGTTTTATAAAAACATATTCAACAATCGAAGTATGATTATTTCAAATAATAATACTTACCAATTTCAATATATTAGTATTTTACGTAAAAAAGAATCGAAATATAATTATTTCAAATAATATTCATCAATTCAATAATAATATTCATCAATTTCAATATATCACTATTTTGTGTTTATTATATTTTAAAATATAAATATATATTACTTATATATATTGAAATGTTTGAGTATTATTATTCGAAATAATATATTTCGATTCTTTTTTACGCAAAATACTAATATATTGAAATGGTTGAGTATTATTATTCGAAATAATATATTTCGATTCTTTTTACGCAAAATACTCATGTATTAAAATTTTTGAATATCAGCATGCAAACATATGGGTTTGAGTTTCTCGGAACCATTTAAACTTTAAATCCCATTGCTCCGAAGGGATGTTTTTCAAGTGCCGAATTATTATTTTGACCGTCATTAAACTGAATGTTTATTGCTGTATATGTAAACATGTAACGGCTTTTAAAGTTGCATGCTCGCTAAAATTATTCATATAAAAATATTCAACAATTATAAAATATTATTTTACTTAAAAATATTAAAAATATTATTGTACTTAAAAAATACTTAAAAATGAATAAAATTGCATTTTGAATATAGTATCAGACTATTATATTGTTTTAATCAAAAATACTCAACTATTATAACTTTTTTTTTTTTTTGAAGAAGTATAGAATTTGAAATTAGTATTGAAAAATTACTGTTAACATTTTACAATATTGAAAATGATTCTGATTTAACACATCAGATACAAGCAATAGAAGCATTCTAATATTGTGATATGATATTTAATGAGTTTTAGATCTTTCTTGCACTTTTTTTATGAAAAGTACTCAAAATTCGATATTGAGTACTATCGATACTCTCGCCACGATATTTTTTTGGCCTCGATATTTTGATTAGATACTTTTTAAAGTACTCAATATATCTTTTGCCTTGATACTTCTAACACTAGTTGCGCACGGCGGCCGCAATATTTTAGTATGATCTAGAAGACTATGGTATCTACCATCAAAAAAATAATAACAATAATCGTCGAAAAAAAATTCTTTTTAACACTTTATTACAAGAAAACGGCCCGGGCGATCTCTACCAAAAACTAATCAGCACGATTCCCAACCAATATCTTTCCAACGGTTTTTGAATTTTCATAATCGATTCAGAATTGCGGGCTAAAACGTGGACGAAAATTTTTTCACTTTTCTGCGATTTACAGAGAAACGTCTTGGGCGATCGTAGCGCAAAACTGACAAACAATAGTCCTCATCGAGATACATCGAATGGCTTTTAAATTTTTGAAATCGGTCCACCCGTTTTTGAGAAAACGTCTATTTACGGCAAAACATTTGTTCACATACACGCAAACACATACATACACACACATACTTTTTCCAAATTTGGTCTCATTCAATTCAGAATGGCTTGAAACAATTGACAAAATCTTTTGTAAATGCCTTCATATTGAATTAATGAAGAAAACTTTGACATGAGCCGCCTTCGTTGCCTTGGCAGTCTTCGCCGCTATCGGTGTTTTGAGGAATGTAAACCAACAGAATGAAAACAACCTTAACAAAGTTCTTCAAACCATTACCTTCTTAGCCTCACCAAAATTAATAAAAATGTACAAACTCTATATTTAAAATTGATTTTTTATATATTGTTGAAAACTTTTATGTAATATGCAATTAAAATTAGTTGCTAATAAGTTTAGTACCACATTTACATCATTTTGAGAATATAATATTGTAATTTGCCAAATTGGAACTTATCTTATATTTGCAGATTCTCGCGGTATTTTCATGAAACGTATCCCCCGCAAATAAGGAACTTTTGCTGTACATTAAAGTATATAAACAAAACTTAATCAATCGGATTTAAAATGAAGGACATTCTCTAATATTTATAATAATTATATAAACTGCTTTGCATAGTTAAAATTATTTATTTCAAGTATATAAGTGAGCTTTAGGACTTTAGCTAAAATTAAAATAAAATTCGAATTATTTCGATATTAATTTTATTAAAAATTTTTGAAAAAAAAATCTTCAAAACAATTGTATCGTCAACACAAGCAGAAATTTTACCTCAAAAACTGCCATTTTTTGCACATTCAGCTCCGTATCACCGAAACGGCTGGACTTGCTTTTGCCAAAAAACGTATCACTACTTCTCCCTATCATTACAAATTGAATGTAAGAAGGATCTCTGGATTAAAATTAAGGATCTGTTTGTCCCCTGGCTGTCCCATTTTACCCCGACTATGAAGAAAAAAGGTACAAATTTCTACAAATTTTAAAAAATAGTAAAAATTAAATTTTTATAATTAGCAATTAACTAGGAATTTTAATGAACATAATACGATAATTGTGTGTTTCATACGTGTTATGTGTTGTAACGTAGAGTTCCTTTAGTTTAGACACTATATTTACTTAAAATAAAATTGGACTTTTGTGCCCCGCTCTACTCTATATTCAAATAAGCATGATTCATCAATTATTTTTATTCTTCTTACTATTCTTGTTTAATTTTGCATTTTTCCTACTTTCTATTTTCTTCTCATCAATTATATTTAAACCTTATAATTGTCTCCTTTTAACTTTCCTTTAGTTAAGTTATAAATAGAAATAAAAAAAACTAGAAAATGAAAATTGCAGTATGTTGTATGGATAAATTTTATGTCGACGTTTTCGGGAGGCCAATCAACCGAATTTATTACTTAAAAAGGTACATATTCGATTCTTATTGATGAGAGACGTGTTGATTAGTTTTTAGCAAAGACAGGCCCACCCGTTTTGGAGATATGGGGCAAAGTGCAAATATCAACAAAGTAATTTTTGAGAGAATAGAGCGTCTGTTCTGTGTGATTCAAAAACTGAACTTTACTTGTCTATACGAAATGAAGTGTTAGTAAAATTTGTGAGAAACCAAGCGTTTTCGCAAATAAAAAAACGTTTCGAAAATGCCATTTGTACATATGTATATTGAATTATCAGATATTTTATAAAATGATGTTTATAGAAATTTATTTTTATGAGTACAAATTTTGTGTCCATTCCTTAGGGTTCCGTACCAAGAGTTTTAAGTTAAGCTCACTTATATGGTTCAAATAAATGCCCTCTACATAAATCAATCGACTTAAGTGATTAAAAAAATAGTTTTTCGACCATATATATTATTATCTATACATCGCTAGATTTGTCTTAGAATTCTTAGTTTTCGTTCCATACAACAAAATACGTATTTTAAACTATTTGGAAAATAAGCGAATGAACCTGAAATTTAAGAAAAATTGTATGAACATATATCGAGTTATATATATTTTTATTTTTACATACGGTAAGTTATTGTAATTGTCCAAAATTCGAAAGTAAAATTTTTTGCATATCTTCACGTTTCAGAGGTTGCTGAACATTTTGACATACCTTAAAAAAATGGATATGTGTGCGAGTATGTATGTTTGTATGTGTCGATACAATTTTTCTTCGATGCTTTCGGAAGCACTGCTAAACCGATTTATTCAAAATTATTCAAAAAGCATTGATGGTCGTCGCTTGATCAAGTTTTGTTTATTCAATTTTCATGTGAACATATGTGAAAGTCATTGTTCATAATATACTCTTATATTTGTCCATGAAATACAAATAATGAAAAATGACAGAATTCATAATATTTTTTTTTAAAAGCATTCAATATTCCTCGATTTCATTTGGCAAATGCAGGTTGGCTCGATTTTATTTCATTTGGCAAATGCAGGTCCAGCTTTTTCGAAGATATGAAATAAACAAAGCAAAAAATTACAGTTTCTAAAAGGATCCGATTTGAATGATTCAAATAATATTTAATTTTTATCGATGGCGAGATGTGCTGGTTAGTTTTTGACAAAAATCGGTCCAGTCGTGTCGAAAATGAGGAGCAAAAAGTACAGAGAATAGAATTTTTTGAGAGAACAAAAAATCCGATTTGAATGATTCAAAACATATTCAATTCGTGAACATGGCGTCGTAAGCGATTTTTGGCAAATTTCGGTAAAGCCGTTTTCGAGATACGGAGCAAAGAGTGCAAAAAAAGGAATTTAATTTTTGTGAGGACAGAGCTTATTTGAACTTATTTGAATGATTCAAAAAACATTTTACTTGTAATGGCAAAATAAACTAGTTGGTTTGGTATTTAGCCTTATGGCAAGTTACATGAACTTCCCGATATGGGTAATTAATCGACTTAATCAATAAAATATAAATTAATTGATGAGTGATTAGAAGTATTCCGAGTGGATTTATTACACATGATTGAAAACGAACGAACACTTTGACTCGGAGTATTTTCATATATCAACATTTTTTATAATTGAACCAGTTTCCATAGGACTTTAATGGTTTACTATGTTCATTAAAACCAAATACTCTATCGTTATACCAAGTGAATCGTCTAATTTTAATTTTAGCAAACGTCAAAAAAACTACTCATTTTCTTAATCTTTGATTAATTTTTGAAATTAAACTACTTGTCGTAAGTCCGTGATATTTCAGTAAGTTCTATAAGACCATGAACATGATATATTTCGCAAAAAAAAATCCATGAAAATCGGCTTAAATTTTTTTCAACAATTATTTACAAGAAAACGGCTCGGTAGATTTTCTCCTAAAACTAATCAGTATCATTCCCAACTAATATCTTTTGAACAGTTTTTGATTTTTTAAAATCGATTCGGTAGTATGAGCTTAAACGTGGACGAAAAGTTTAACACTTTTTTCCAAATTACAAAGAAACGGCTCGGCAGATCGTCTCACAAAACTGACAAATGATAGTCCTCATTGAGATACATCAAATGGGTTTTAAATTTATGAAATCGGTTCAGGCGTTTTTGAGAAAACGTCGATCAAAGGTTTAATTTTGTCAAATGTCAAAGAGACGATTCTAATTTTTGTAAACTTTGACGATTTTTTTAAATTAAACGACTTGTCGTAGGGCCATAATATTTTAGTATAATCTACAAGACTATGGTATCTACCGTCAAAAAAAAATCATAAAAATCGTCGAAATTTTTTTTTAAAAAACTTGATCACAAGAAAACGGCCCGGCCGATCTCTACCAAAAACTAATCAGCACGATTTCCAATCAATATCTATCGAACGGTTTTTGAATTTTCAAAATCGATTCAGAATTGCGGGCTAAAACGTGGACGAAACATTTTTCACTTTTCTGCGATTTACAAAGAAACGTCCCGGCCGATCGTCGCACAAGACTGAGAAACTCTAGTCCTCATCGAGATACATCGAATGGGTTTTAAATTTTTGAAATCGATCCAGCCGTTTTTGAGAAAACGTCGATTTACGGCAAAAAATCTGTTCACACACACACATACTTTTTCCAAATTCGGTCTCATTCGATTCAGAATGGCTTGAAACATCGAGAAAACATAAAATTAGCGAGTCGGATTTTTTAATGAAAACATAAACTTCTCCTTCGGGAAGTTAAAAAGAGTGCGCGTAAGGTTCACACGCGATTGAAGTAAAACAGTTTTGCTATCGTAAGAGATGGCATTTAAGATAAAATACATCATAAAACACTCGCGATGCACACATTTTTCAATGTCAAACATTATACATATTTAGATAATAATAAATTATAAATTATATATTTATAATAGCATTAAAAACATTTATAATATGTGCAAACAAAAATTAAAGTCATACTTCAAATACGAAATGATTGGTTTGTGATTGTAATTAGCATTTGGAACTTAAATCTTGGAAAAATTGCATTGAAGTAATTTTTGAAATAAATAAATAAATAAAATGAATAAATTCTATAATATTCGTTCACACAGTGGACAAGTGTAATATAACATTCTTAAGAAATTTCATTAACACTAGCAATAAATAAATTGTACACAGCTACACAAACTATTGTTGTGCTTGATCTCTTGTTTAGAGTAATAAATCTGAATATCAATTCTTCATTATTTATAATACTTTAAAAAAATATGCAACTTTGTAATACTTCATGTTCAGGATCTGTAAAATGAAATTGTAAGCTTTGACATTTGAACGAGAACAGTTATTTCACTTGTCATGTAATTAAAATTAGCATACATTCATTGACTGTTTATTTTTTACTTTTTCACTGGCTATACAGTCTCATTCTTTGAGCAGCTGTAGTATGTATCTTGCCTATAAAAACAATTTCTAGAAATATATAGTAACCATGAATAATACAAATTCTTTCAACAAACTTACGTTTCTTACACGGCACAAATTTTTCATTTGTTTTATTATTTTCACTACGTATACGTATATAATCAAAGCAACGATATTCACGCGACATCAATCACAATCGACCCATATAGAAATGATATCATCGAGAGCAAATGACGAATCATTGGCACTCGACACGAGCGTAATGTTCTTCCGTTCCATTTTCACAGATTTATACCCTAGTCGCGCCTAAAGAAGTTTTACTTAGTAATAATTTGTTAAATTTTTGCAAAAACTGGTCCAGTGATTTTGGGATTGTAAAGAAAAAGTTGTTGGTGGTCAAAAGAAAAAAAGACGTTGGTGGTCAAAAATGATCAGTATATATCATTATTATCAATTTATAAACGAATAGGATTATTGACATAAATTAAAAATAATACTGATCGTGGCAGCAGAATTAGAGATATTTGGTGCTTCTTAATTATTGGTCCAAGAGCCAGTGGTCGGTTGACGGTATGTATTTGACGAGATCTTAGTTTTTGTGCATTGAGGCCTCTGTATGCCATAAGTGGAATGGGGACTGACTAACCCCAAAGCGGCGGTCACAGCTACTGCGCAGCTGATAAAGGTACCTTTTTTCGATACAACATTATCAAAAATGGACATAAGATGCAGCGTTGGTTCAGGTATGTCTGCGTTTACTATATATAAAAGATAGAGAAATAGACATAATATGCTGCCTTGATTCAGATACGACTGCGTTCACCAGTTTAGGCTTAGTGGATTCATAGCCGATTTTTGCTTGAACTTGCTAGAGCATGAGAAAGGTTCAAACAATTTTGCATATGATGATAACAAAAATTCTTATTTTATGGAGTCCAAAGTGCCAAACTTTGTCAAACGTTTAGCTTACGTCGAGAAACGTGACAAAGCGCTACTTTTTGGCTTCAAAGCTTTGTTGGCAGTATCAACTATACGATAATATTGTTGAATAGTAAAGTGTTGTTTAGAGAAGCCAAATGGGTAATCTGGAATTATGTGTGATTCCTTAGCAGTAGCAGTAGCTTTGTTCTCTAGTAGTCACTTATCTACCTTTATCTACATTTGAATACCTTTGAAATTATTGGCAGTAGACTTATTGGTCGAGCTACCTAGATTGAGGTCTTATAGTATCATTATGATAGAAGCCAGTTAGAAGGAAGTTGGCCAGTAATTTAATCTTAGCATCGCATTGAATACGTAAGTAATGAAAATGTACCCAACTTTCGGAAGTTATTTCAGGATTGCACTCGATATTAAGTCGATTCGTGCGGATTTGTTGTTTTGTAGCTGATAAATCTCATTGTAGATATTTTTCACTATGAAGAAGTTAGCTCACTAGTGAACTTTCAGGAAGTAGAATATCGTGATTAAAATTTATAGTAAGTGATTCTCAAAAAGGATAGCTTTTTATGCATCACTTCTAGCATAGTTATCAGACCATTTTCTCACAGGATTTTTCATTAGAAGATCTATCACGCGATTAGAATAATTCAAATAACTAGTAAAGCATGGTATCGTGGAATTTCCCGTACCAAACATTTTAATTTTTAAAAAAGATTCAATTTTCTTTTGAATTTAAAAAAAATCGATTTTTGAGATTTTTAAAATTTCTGAAAATGATTGATCTTTTTGAAAAATTTGAACTTTTTAACTTCCCATAGGGTAAGTTATTGTAATGGGCCGAAAATCGAAATTGAAAATTTTTACATTTCTCGACGTTTTGAAGGTTTCTGAACATTTTGGCATACCTCTGAAAAAATGGATGTGTGTGTGTATGTATGCATGGATACAAATTTCGATTCCTATTGATAGGGAAAAGAGCTGATTAGTTTTTGGCAAAGGCAGGTCCAGCCGTTACGGAGATTCGCAGCAAAGAGTGCAGAAAATAGAAATCGAGTTTTTGAGAGAACGGAGTATTGGATTTAAATGATCTAAAAAACATTCAATTAGTAATGAATGGGAAAAGTGTTTATTAGTTTTTGAGAAAGACAGGCCCAGCCATTTCGAAGATACGGAGCTAAATGTGTAAAAAATGGCAGTTTTTGAGAGAACTATATAAGCGTCCAATTTAAATGATTCAAAGAACTTTCTGCTTGTCTTAACAAAATAATTGATTTTGTAAAAAAAAATATGTTTCAATTTTTTTTTTCAAAAAAAATTTTTTTTTGTATATTGAAAATAATTCAGATTTCACTTTTACTTCTGACTATAGTTCTAATATATCTTAAACAAATAATTTCAACTTTGCAATTCAGTTTATATAATTCTTATAAATATTAGACAATGTTACAATATTACGGTACGGGAAGTTCCAGCAATTTGCCTTAAGGCACGATACCACACACCCCACTACTTTTCAAAGCAATTGCGATACGTAGCTGCGTAGAAACTAAATATCGAAGCGTGGGCGCCGCGTCGCAGTATAACGGATAAATATTGGTGCGGAACCCACACAAAAGTAAACAAATTTTTTTATTATTATTAAAATATCTATAAAATATGTGATAATTTGATCTGTATATATTTAAGATTATTATTGTCCGCCAAATGGCATTTTTTTCACTTTTTTATTGGATTTCCGTAACCGCGAGACTTGCCTTCCCAAAAATTTGATCAATTCTTCATTTTGTCAATACAAACAAAATATTTTTTAAATCATGTAAATCGACCGCTCCGTTCTCTCAAAAAGCAATTACTATTTTTGGCACTTTTTTCCCCGTATCTTCGAATCGGCTCGACCTGCCGTTACCAAAAACTAATCCTTATCAATACAGATCGCGTGTTTTTTTAATTATTTAAATCGGTTGTTTAAACTTGTTTTCGAAATCGCCAACGAAAATTTGTATCCGAACACACATACACACATACATACATACACACAAATACACATACATCAATTTTTCATTCATCATCTAAGAAGGTATGCCAAAATCTTCTGAAACCTTTGAAACGTAAAGATATATAAAAATTTTCATTTTCGATTTTTTTGCGATTACTATAACTTACCCTACTCGAAGTTAAAAATATGCTTGTGTGAGCGGTGTGAAAAAATGCTATTAAAAATAATTTCGTAATTTTCAAAAAAAAAAAACCTAATTTTCGAAATTTTTCATAATATTAAAAAAAAGGAAAATTAAAAAAAAAAGATTTTTTACAGAACTTTTAGAATATTTAAAAATAATCGAATATTTTCAAAAAATTCCAAATTCTCAGAAAATTTAAATTTAGATTTTTTTTAAGAAGTTCCAAAGAAAATTAAAAATTCTGGAAAAATTTCAAAATTACCAAAAAAATCAAATTTGTGAAACTTTGCAGAATTACAAAAATACTTTTGACAAATTTCTTGTAAACATACATATAAGTTTTATATAGAATACGCTCGAATTCTATAAATTTCATTGATTATATTGATTATTTTCATTGTTCGAATATTTAATTATGGTACAGGAAATTTCATCAATTTGCATTAAGGCGCGATGCCATGCACTACTAGTTTTAATAATTTTATAAGTAAGTGAAATTTACCATGGATTGTTATTAAGCAAAAAAAATCAGATGTTAAATTTATTTATATCCACTACTGCATATACAATTAATAATAAGTATGGAAGAATGCTTCCAATTCGACAGGTGGCAAGTATACAATGCAATAGCGAGTATAAACATGTATAATTCGCTTATGTTGTATTATTCAAAATACTGACATGCAAATGTCCGTGGCTGACCACACAGACGCCACATTGCATTATACAAAAGACGCAACCATTATGATCGCTAGTTATTATATGCCGCGGCATGGAAAAGCTAAATACTACTCAGCACAAAACGCCTGTCATTGGTGTTCCTTGTGGACGTTGAAAATGTTATGCCCTCTCGCACATGTTCATTTTCTAATCCATTTTATCAAGAAAATGATAATGATTATCAATCTCATACGACGCACAGAAGATGTTCTTCAAGTAGTTGCATTGCTCATATTCGAAAAGTGCATTTTGTTGGTCACCAACAATGATTTTTTTAACAAAATCCATCTTGCAACATATGTACCTAGAATGAGTCATGACTCTATATGGCCTATGCAATTTAAATTTTAATGGAATTCGAATTTTAATCGAAATAATTTTATGATTGCTCTCTAATAATTTTATGATTAATTAATATTGCACTTTAGGTGTGCGGGTGTGTGTGTTTTGTTTACATTTGTTGTAATCATATATAAAGGTCGTTGTTGAAATATAAGCATCTTATATTATATTATATCTATAAAATATAAAGGATGCCCATGATGGCATTTGCAGAATTTAGAGTAATTAGTGGGGTGCATAGCATCGTGCCTTAAGGCACATTGCTCGAACTTCCCGTACCGTAATTAAACATTCAAGAAATGAATATAATTAAATAGATTATTTATTATAAATACATGCTCTAAACTTATAAGTGCTTTTTAAATTAGGCGACGAGCGTATTCTACAAACAACTTTGTGTATGTGTATAAGTTGTTCATTTTTTTTTGATAATTTAGAATTTTTTCAAAATTTTGAATTTTTTGAAGTTTGAAATTTTTTAAAGAATGTTTTTTGAAAATTTTTGAATATATTCGATTTCTTTGAAAATTTCGAAATATTCTCAATTTTTTGTAAGGAATCTTTTTTTTTAATTTTTCAAAATTTAATTATTTTTTTGTAAATGTTGAAACATTTCGAAAATATGAATTTTTTTAAACTTTTGATTTTTTTGAAAATTTTTAAAATTACAAAATTTTCTGTAAAAGCATTTTTTGCACACTGTCTACTCAAGCAAAATGTTTTTTGAATTAATCTAATCGGATGATCCGTTCTATCAAAAACTGTATTACCATTTTTGGCTCTTTTTGTCCCGTATCTTCGAAACGACTAGACCTGCTTATGTCAAAAAAAAAATAATCAGTTCTTCATCTTCATCAACACGGATCGAATGTTTTTGAAATTATTCAAATCGGTTATTTTATACTGTCGAAAATGTAGAGAACATTTGTTTGAACCGTATACTTGAAATTTAAATTAAAAATCTTGGTACGGAGCCCGAAAAAAATTACACAAAATGTGTACATATTATTAAAATCTCTATAAAATAATTGATAATTTGATGTGCATATGTTCAATAAACATTTTTCACCGCCAAGTGTCATTTGTTTAACTTATTTTTATTGAGAGTCCATAACCGCTAGACCTGTCTTGCCAAAAATTCAATCAGTTCTTCATCTTGTCAATGTAAAATGTTTTTTGAATTATTCAAATCGGACGCTCAGTTCTCTTAAAAACTGAGTTATCGTTTTTGGCAACTTTTGCCCCGTACATTCGATCGGTAAGACCTGCCTTTGCCAAAAAACTAATCAGCACGTCTCCTTATCAACACGAATCGAATTAGATGAATTATTCAAATCAGTTGATCGGTGGACCCAGAATCGTCGACAAAAATTTGTACACATACATCCTTTTTTTAAGGTATGCCAAAATGTTCAGAAACCTTGGAATGTATATACAAAAAATTTCATTTCCATTTTTTTGCGATTGCTTTAACTTACCCTACAGGAAGTTAATATTAAACAAAAATTAAAATAATTATTATTAATCATGTATCAGTCTTTATTGATTATTGATTATTTTTATTCCTCCAATGTTTAATTATTATATGAGAAGTTACAGCAATTTGTCGTGAGACACAATGCCGTGCACTATTGTCATATTTTTCAAAGATACTCATAATATGAAAAATACAAAATGGTGTAACGCGTGCCAATGGCAAAAAACTTTGTGAATATTTGATGTTTCAATTTTTAAATTGGTAGAAGTTCAAATTACATTCAGACGTTGCTGCATTTTTTCGAAATTAACAGTGTCAATCGTAGTGACTATTTTACGCTCTGTTGAAGTTTACAAAAATAATCTTCATAATTAATTCTAGCTTATGTGCAATTACCAAGTCATGCTTCTTCCGGAAATCATATGAATGCAGGCTTGCTAAAGAATAGAAGCAATATTGTGTATGATCAAAATCATTTTTATCACCTGACACTATTTATATATTATGGCGGGTCTATTCAAAAGTCGCTTAGACACATATGATTTTCGGATACTAATATCAAAATAAGATATTTTGCTGAAGAAACGATACCTCTAAAATGATCTTTGATGTCCCGTGCATTGACCCAAATATAAGGGTTGAATTTTGAAAAATTATGTTTTGATCCATTTAGAGTGCTCCAATCGCATCCAAATGTATGAAAAGCCCCAGTTAACTTTGGAAGGCCAATCCACCCATGCTTATGATTCACCCCCTGGAACCTCCCCTTAGAGGTCATCCATACAAAAATTATAAAAAATCATCGTTTTGGTATTTTGCTCAGCAAAAATGTTTTTTTAAACCATTTTTTCAGATAATAATTCATACACACACTAAAAACTTTTTCACAAACAAAATTTATTAAAATGATTTGTTTCAATTTTCTCTCTGCGTTACTACACTAGCTAGAGGCTGTTATGACGACAATATTAGAGAGCCGTACAAAATTTTCCAGGATTGAAATCAAAATAGACTTCAAACAATAATTTTTACATAGTTTTATTTACATATGTTATAATTAAATAATTTTTATAATAAAAATAAACCCGTTGTCCAATTTATTTCACATTATTATCTTAATTTTGTTGTTCAAATTTATGATAATAATATAGCTATTATATCCTAAAACCTCTTCAAATTCTTATAAAGAAAAATAGAGCTCAATATTATGTTAGGTATGCTAAAACTCGAAAACGAATGAACCGATTTGTATTATTTGTTGAGTAATCCAATAATTTGAGGTAATCCAAAGTATGTAGGAAAGGTGAAAAATCATTTCAAAACCGCGTAGAAACTCTACATTTTTAACTTAATTTTTTGTTAATGAAACAATAGTCAGCTCATGCGTCAAATGTCAAATGGTTTTGACAAATTAGTTTAGCATTATGTGCACAAAATATTTTTTTTATATATTTTATTAATAACAATCAAAATATTGAATTTAATAGAATGTTTTAGATGAATATAATTTAATTGTAGTAAGTAGTTTTATTTGTACTCAAACATTATTAAACGAGACGCAAATTAGAAACTCTTTTTTGCTTTATAGAACATTTTTTTGCGAATCATGTTGTTTTCAAAATCTGTTCTTTGGAAGAACTAATTTGCTTTTTTAAATGCTTTGCTCTATTATATTATTATCATATTTAGGTAATCTAAATTAAGATCCTAAATTTGAAATCAATCAAAAGGGATATTTTTTCGAATAGCTTATTTTGAATTATAACAGACAGCAATTTCAACAAAAAGATTTGGCTGAAGACATAAATAATAACTTTGGAACATACACCTGTAAAAATGTCAATAACGTGTACACAAAACTACAAGATCTCCTGGAATGAAGTATTTTGAAAATTGGTTATAAAACTGGCATTATATAAATGCATCAACAGATCCTGCATTTGGGCGGGTTTAACAGTAAAATGATTCACTAAGTTTAGGGGGAAGTCCTGGAACGCCGGACGGTATCTAATGCCGGACACTCTATTTAACACGTATTATTTAAGCGAGTATAATTTTTTTATATCAAAATACAAGTGAAAGAGGCGCGGGGAACACACAGGTGCAGGATCACGCGCCAAGACACACCTGTGACGCACACGGCCACGGCGGGAGCGACTCTTTGATGTTTTAGGCGCAAAATTACGGCGCCACCTATATATCAATGGAAGTAATTCTAGTATATTTATGCATTTACATTTGAGTGGCATTCAATGATAAAAGTAGTACTTGATTGTTATCCGTAGAATATTGTTAGATATTTTAAATAATTTTAGTAGGTACCACCAAATGAACGAACATGCCTGTGTCTTAGCACCGGACACTAAGTCGTCTCTTAGCGCCGGACAGCAAACATATTGATATTTGATGATCTTGTGAGAATTGACGTAATTTATTTTAATTATTCAATTTTGTTCTGTATGAGTGCTAACAGTCACTATATACCGCCATTTTTCGTATTTCCTAGTCAAAGAATGAAATTCTTATGATGAACGCTCCAAACGAGAGCATCGGTGTAGCCTAGCCAAAATGGTGAATAAATAGTGATTTTTTAAGTTTTAATATCTAAGAAGATTTGTCAAACACACATGCGCAGACACTCCAGAGTGTGGAGATCTCTACCTATGTGTTCAATTCTCGTTATTTTGAAATGTCCGGTACTAGGTGCCACTTTGTAAAATCATATTTCTTGTTACCAAAGTTTGATTGATAGTATTAATTATTTTTTGGCAAAGGTTGCGTTTTTGCTAATTTAGTTTGATTTCAAATTTTGTTATCTAACATAAGTCATAATTTAATAAACATTTCGTAAAATATTTTGTGATTTATTTATAAATAACCTTAGGTGTCCGGCACTCGGAGACTTCCTGCTATATTTGGTTTGAAAAATGTCCTACAATTCTGACGAGATCATGATAATTATAGGCAACATTATTAAAGCAAGTATTTTGGGAAAACGTTGTCGGGTCATCTAGTATATATATATATATATATATATATATATATATGTCATGGTGAGCGACCAAGGCTGACACCATGTAATGCTGGAACCACCAATAACACTCCTTTCTGTGTAGAAGGTCCACCGATGACGCCAACAATTTTGTAGGTTGTTTCCGCTGTTAACAAAGCTATACCAAAGATGGCTTGATCAGTAAAACAGATGAAAACGTTTGATGTTTATGTTTATTTCTTCTTCACACTTTGCACATATTTTGAACTTTGCACATATTTTGAACAACTGAACTTAAATATAACTCCATTTATTACTAAAGTACTACTGACTCATATTGATGTAAACTTATTGAAAATTTGATGAAGACTGACTCAGACTGACCGTCCATTGCATCATTCTCGAGCATAAATACTAGCTCGCCCGAGGTGTGTTTGCAAATAAAACTACTTACTACAATTAAATAATATTTATCTAAAACTTTCTATTGAATTTAATGTTCTGATTGTTATTAATAAAACATATCAATAAAAAATATCATGTGAACATAATGCGAAAAAAAAACAAGTGAAAAATGTAAAGTTTCTACGCGGTTTTGAAATAATTTCACTCCTTTCCCACATACTCCGGTTTGCTTGAAATTATTGTATTACTGAACAAATAATACAATTTGGTTCAGCTGTTTTTGAGTTTTAGCATACCTAACATAATATTGAGCCTTATTTTTATTTATAACAATTAGAAGAGGTTTTAGGAAATAATAGGTATATTATTAATAATTTGAGCAAAAAAATTAAGATTATAATGTGATTATATACAACAAAATTAAGATTATTATAACTACTGAAATGTTTTCAAATAGATTATTATAACTACTGTAACTTTTATTATTCGTATTTTATAAACAAAATATTAGAGTTTATAAATTGGACGACGACGTTTATACGATATATGTTCATATGAAAAGTAAATATACAAAACTTCATTAAACGACGTTAGAATGAAGGGGGAGATCTCATATTTCTAAAAATTATATTAACTGAATTGCAAAGTTAAAATTATTCATTTGAAGTATATAGTAAGTGAGATTTAGAGTTTTAAATTTCAAAATTAAAATTAAAACCCAAATCATTTTCGATATTCATGAAAATTATTTTTTGGAAATTAAAAAGAAAAATAGTTTTTAAAATTTTGCAATAAAAAATTGTTTTGTTTTTCCCCCAAAAACTAATCGTGTTTCACATGCAAAATGTTTTTGAATCCTTCGAATCGGATGCTTTGTTCTCTCAGAAACTGTCATTTTTCAATATCAATTTTTAAAAAATAGCGATTATGATTCATATTTTATTCACGTTTTCAAATATTTAGAAAGTTTTTTTCAAATTTAAAATATTCGAAAAACAGGCCAGGGAGCAAATAGATATAATGTCTTATTTTAGTTTTAAAAGGATTTGGCAAAATGATAGCTACATTATTCAATCTATGGAAAATATAAGTCTCATGGCGGAGATAACTCTGTAAATGATCTTGATCTGTTACTTTGTCAGTAGTTAAGATTTATCAGCTGAGTTGAAATAACTATTTATATAATTTATATCTTGATAAGTCCTTTATTTAATTTGATTAACTTGTCCAAAAATCAAAATTCAACCAATCAACCAATTTGAATAATTCAAAAAACATTATATTCCTACTGATGTGGAGACGTGCTAATTAGTTTTTGGCAAAGACAGATCCAGCTGTTTCGGAGATACGGATCAAAGAGTGCAGAAAATAGAAATCGAGTTTTTGATGGAACGCAGCATCCGATATGCATGATTTGAAAAACATTCAAACCGTAATAATAGGAAGAAGTGGTGATTAGTTTTTAGCAGAGACAGGTCCAGCCGTTGCGGATATATGGAGCTGAATGTGAAAAAAATTGAAGTTTTTGAGAGAACGAAGCATCCGTTCCAACAAGACACTAGAATGATTCATAAAAACCTTTGCTTAAGTTCCTTAACTTTACAAAATAAAAATTCCTTAACTTCACAAAAATTCCTTTACAAAATTCCTTATGAGATATTAGTAGTGGACTTTTTTACCCGTGGACCTTCAAGCCTCGCTCTAACCTAGTTTAAATAAATAATTCTAAGTTCACAATTCTGTTTGGAAATTAATATATTTATATGCCTCATTCTAAATAATTCTTGATATATAATATATGAGAAGGTACATTCAGACTGTGTTCGCATAGTAATAGGTTCTGGTAATCTGAAGAATCATACAAAAATATTAAAATGAGAATAAGAAACGTTTGGTAAATGACAAAATAAAAAAATAACCCATATAATAAAATATGCTTTAAATAAAATTCTGAAATTAAATGAAATAAACATGATAGTTGAAGAAATAAATATATTTTTGAATATTGGCTTATTTTCCAGGTTCTTCGAAAGTTTGATTTTGGATATTGTTTTTCTTTTTAAAAAAGGCCTAACTAAAAATTATACGCACGACGAAACTGAAGAAAGTAAAATGATACACTTAAAGCAAAATTCTCAAATAAATATCAAACAATTAGCGTGTTACGTAAATTCCATTGTATATATATAACAGTATATACATATAGAAGGAAGTCCCGTAACGCCGGACGGCACCAAGCACCGGACACTCTATTTAACATGTATTATTTCAGCAAGTATAAATCTTTTCATTTCAAAATACAAGCGAAAGGGGCACTGAGGGGCACACAGGTACAAGATCACGCGCCAAGCCTCGCATGTGACGCACACGGCCACGGCGATAGAAACCCTTTCCTGTTTTAGTCGCAAAATCACGGCGTCACCTAAATATCAATGGAAGTAATTCTAGCATATTTATGCATTTACATTTAAGTGATATGCAAAGATAAAAGTTGTACTTGGTTATTATCCTAAAATGCCTGTCCCTTAGCACCGGACACTAAGTCGACCCTTAGTGCCGAACTGTAAACATATTTATTTATTTATTTAAATATATACCCCACAGATTTCTCCAAGAGGACTCAAAAATACAATTATTTTACATAATGAATAACAATTAAAATATATACAAAATTACAATATATAGTTAGTAACATAAAATGCTTAAGATAAAATTACATATAATGCAGAATGTAACAATAATATTTATAAACAGAATAAGAAAATAATGAGATATTTGAAAGAAAATAAAAAGATTAACTTGTGCAGATGGAGATTATTTGATTAGGTGAAGTGTTGTGAATGTCTATTTCATTATCAATTAAGTTAAAGTTAGATGACATAAGTAAAATTGGCGAATTTAAGAGATAATTAGATTTAGGGGTAGGATAATTGAAAAATAATTGCGAACGCGAAGATAGCCTTGGAACATTAAAGGATAGTTGATTGAGAATAAGAGGACAGTCTATAGAATTATTGCAAAGCTTAAATAAGAACATAATTGTACAGATAAATCGATGTGAGGCAAGGGAAGGAATAGCAAATTCTTTTAGTAAAGTGTTGTGGTCAAAGCCACGTTCAGGGTAAATTTTATATGTTTTATAATAAAGTATTTCAGAAATTTTCGCTGAACCTTCTCTATCGCATCAGAGTTGTTGATATGATGAGGATACCAAATAATCGAACCGTATTCTAATTTTGAACGTACAATAGAATAGTACATGCAGAGAAGTGCATTGGTAGACTTAAATTGTTTACAATTTCTTAGTATCAAACCTAAGGATTGATGTGCTCTATTACAAATATCAGTTACATGATCTGTGAAAAACAAACCAGAATCAAATAAAACACCTGAATCGGAAATTTTATTACATCTATCAATGCTGGTGTTAGAAATTTTAATCAAAAAGTATGGAACGCGCTTATGTGTAAACTAAGAATCTTGCACTTTGATATACTTAGATGTAATTTGTTATAGATACACCAAGATTGGAAAAGGTCAAGTTGAGACTGTAATAATAAGCAGTCATCAATAGAATTTATTTTGAGATATAGTTTCAGATCATCTGCAAATAATGAATGTGGACAGATAATAATATCAGAAATGTCATTAATAAAAATAATAAATAGTAGTGGACCAAGAATGGATCCCTGAGGAACACCTGAACTAATATTTTCAATGTTGCTCAAGAATCCATTAAGATAGACAAACTGTTTACGATTATGAAGATAACTCTTAAAAAAGTGAATAAGTGAAGAATTAAGACCAATCTTAGATAATTTAGTAAGAAGAATGTTATGATCAATTTTGTCAAAAGCTTTACTGAAATCAGTGTAAATAACGTCAACTTGTCCATTGATGTCAAGATTCTCAGCTATATATTGTTTAATACAAATTAAATTTGTTATCGTAGAACGGGCAGACATGAAACCATGTTGATTAATAGAAATTAAAGTTCTAACAGAAGGAATTAGTTCTCTATAAATATTTTTTTCAAATACCTTAGCAAAGTTTGATAATAATGATATCGGCCTGTAATTAGTAATGTTTGATGTAACACCTTGTTTAAAAGTTGGAACTAATCGTGCAATTTTCCAACAATTTGGAAAAGTGTTTGTACGCAATGATAGATTAAATAAAAATAAAAGTGGATCAGATAGAGTAGATGAGCAATCACGTATAAAGAAAGATGGAATACCATCGAAACCAAATATTTTGGAGTTCTTAAAACTTGCTATTGCAAGTTGCACAGTACTAGAATCAATTTCACCTATATCAATCATGATTCTATCATTATGATCAAATAAAATTGGTATGTCAAGTTTAGGCTGATAAACACTAATAAAGTAAGAATTAAATGCATCAACAATAGCATCAGGAGAATCATAATATTTGTCTAGATAGCACAATCTATTAGGAATAATATTAGAAGCAGTTTTATTACGCAAAAAAGACCAGAAATATTTTGGATTGAGCGATAGAGAATTTTCAACGTCAATAATATATGAATTATAGGCATCTTTCATAAGTGTTTTTATTAATTTCCTGTACAATTTAAAATTTTCATAATAGAAAGTGATATTGGTTGACTTGTATTTATTATGATAGTATTTCTTCATACGGAGGTTTCTAATAATATCAGAATTAAACCAAGGCTTAAATTTATGAATTCAAGAAGAAGTTCTCTTATTACACATTCAGAATTAACATTTGACTTAAACAATCCAGTTATTTTATATATTGAACAAAATGTTGACCTGAGAAGGTTTGCTGAATCTGTTTTCATTTTTTTAAATTCTGAATGTGTTAATAAGAAAACTTCTTCTTCTTTACTTTTTGACAGCTATCAAAATTTAATTAATATATGTAAATCTGATTTATTTTAATATTTGAACAATTTTTCACCACTTGATATTTTCTTTTATTTTCTTTTATCTTTCAGAATTCGATATATTTCGATTACTTGATTTCATTTTTCAAAATTTTATATATATATTTAAAATATTCATGTTTGTCAAATTTTACATAAAATAATTTTTCGTATGTTTAATAACTTGCAAAACTGGTTTGGTATGTATAATTTTAATTCTGTTTTATTTTATTTTGTTACTTTGTTTTATTAACTTCCCGTAGGACAAGTTATAGTAATCGCAAAAAAAATCAAAAATGAAAATTTTTATATATCTTTACGTTTCAGAGGTTTCTGAACATTTTGGCATATCTTAGAAAAAATGGATGTATGTGTGTGTGTATGTGTGTGTGTATGTATGTACGTGTGTGTATGTATGTGCGGATACAAATTTTCGTCGACGATTTCGGGAACACGGATCAACCGATTTGAATAATTCAAAAAACATTCGATTCGTATTGATAAGGAGACGTGCTGATTAGTTTTTGGCGAAGGCAGGTCTAGCCGTTCCGAAGATACGGGGCAAAAAGTGACGAAAACGGTAACTAAGAGAACGGAGCGTCCGATTTGAATAATTCAAAAAACATTTCACTTGTATTGACAAGATGAAGAATCGATAAAATTTTCATGAAGGTAGGTCTATCGGTTTCGGAGATATGGAGGAAAAAGTAAAAAAATGAGCCATTTGGCAGTCAAAAATGATCATTAGACATATGCACATCAAGTTATCAGATATTTTATAGAGATTTTAACAATAAGTATAAATTTTGTTTACATTCCTATGGGTTCCGTACCAATGCTTATGCGTTGACAGCGACGCGGCGCTACGCTTTATATTTTGTCCCTATGCAGTTAAAGCAGTACGATTGCTTTGAAAAAAATTTCAGATCTTCCACAATATGTCAAAATAAAGAAAAAAAAAATTTTTTTTTCAAAAAAAAAAAATATTTTTGTAAAAAAATTTTTTTTCAAAAAAAAGTAATTTTTTGTCCAATTTATAGTTTCTCAAAAATCTTATTTTTTTGAAGTAATTTTTTTTCAAAAATGTTAATCGTTTTTTAAAAATAATAATTTTTTGGTACGGGAAGTTCCAGCAATTTGCCTTAAGGCACGATGCCTCAATTGCCTTAAAGACAGATTCCACTTACAGCTAGTTACTCTGTTTGTTTTTTAGCTGAATGATGAGCTAGCAGAATAGCTCGAAACGTATTAAAAAGATTTTATTTACGTTCTGGTTTTATTTTTTCGACTTGGGCTGAAAAACTTTATCATATAATGTTTCAAAGTCGAAATAAACAATATCAACATATATAATATATATATATATAATATATATATATATTATATATACATCATTAATTTATAATACTAACTATCGTCTGAAACGTTCGTTCCAAATTGATTCTAAACTCTTTATTTTCATTTTCACACAGTTTTGATGTATCAGTACACAGTTTTGATGTACATCTGTAACCGAGAACAGTTATTTTGAATGCAATGAAAAAATAGAAAATATCAGAAATTTTTCATGGCATTGCAAAAACATAAATATTTAGAGAAAAAGTCACGGTTAAATTACGTCCCGTCACACTTTTACAGCATTCATTGCGCTTAACAAAGCACATACCGCATTTGGAAGCATGTTTTCAGTTGTTAAAATACAATTTATTTATGTTTGTGTCATCCCTCAATTTTAATGCATATCGCCCCTATTTATGTACAGCATATCCCATTATCCGAATAATTTGGCATCATAACCATTGTCATAACTTTGTAATGTCATGTACAAAATTCAATTGCTCCACGTGTTTCGCAAGATTTGCCCATTCGTTTTATATAATAAAAAATAAGAGAAAATATATACACGAATATGATGCGCAACTAGGAAAAATAAAGATTTTTTTAGAAAAAGTGAAACTTTAATATTTAATACAAAACTGGTGGTGTATGGCATAGTGATAGTGCTTTAAGGAAAATTGCTGGTACTGCCCGTACCATAATAAAATATTTATTATAATATTTAACTGTAATTTTTATTATTCGTGTTTTATAGACAAAATATAAGAGCTTATAAATTTGGACGATGATGTTTGATAAAAATACCTAATGAAGCGGAGTTAGAATGAAGGATGAACAATGCCTAATGAAGCGGAGTTAGAATGAAGGATCTTGTCTCATATTTCTAAGAATTATACAAACTGAATTACAAAGTTAAAATTATTTGTTTCAGTATATAAGTGAGCTTTAAAATTATACCTAGAATTAAAATTAAAACCGAATTATTTAGATATTCGAAAAACAAATGAAAAAAAATTGAAAAAAAAGAAACTTTTTTTGCTTTTCCCAATAACAACACGTTTCGTCAACACGAGTGAAAGGTTTCTTAAACCATTCAAATCGGATGCTTCTTTTTCAAAAAACTACTATTTTTTGCATATTTAGCTCCCTATCTCCGAAACGGCCAGACCTGTCATTGCTAAGAACAAATCAGTATATCTCCCTATCAATAGGAATCTAATGTTTGATTAGATTTAATGAATCCCGAAAAACATGGACGAAAAATTGTATCCATACATACATGCACACACACATCCTTCAAATGTTCAGAAACTTTCAAAACGTGAAGAAATGTTAAAATTTATTTCGATTTTTGGACGATTGCAATAACTGACTCTGCGGGAATTAACAATAGCAGTTTATGACAGAGTGGTGGTGTCTGATTAGAAATGATTCAAAAAAAATTTGTTTGCAATAATGATGAGACGTGCTGTTTTGGAAAAAAACAAGCTGTTTCGGAATTACAAAAACTTAAATATATGACATTTTATTAGAGACAGAAGCATTCTATTTGAATGGTTCAAAAAAATGGGAAGTTAATGCCACTACCACAAAGCAAAATACCACTTAAAGTTAAACAACTAATTCAACCATACTTTACAATATTTTGTTGTTTATTTTTAAGATAAATTTAATATATCTTTGTATTATTTTTATGCCATTTTTTATAGTTTGTTTTGTACAGTATGTTATAGTTTTTCCACTATGAAAGAGTTAAATTGTGACTCGAACTTATGAATTATCAAAATTATTTTAAGAAAAAAATTTAATTTTATTATGAATAGCTGTCTGTTTAAGAAGTATCGGTACAAAACAAATTCTAAAAATTTTGAAATGACTAAATTGAGTTTTGGCCGGAAATTTCAAAATAATTTACAGTTACTCCATATTTTTAACTTACCGAAGGAGAATTTTATGTTTTCATAAAAAAAACCGCTAATTTTATGTTTTCTCGAAGTTTCAAGCCATTTTGAATCGAATGAGACCAAATTGGAACAAGTTATGTGTGTGCGATTAAGTTAATTATTAATCTACCGGGAAGTTTTTGCCACTTGCCTTTAGGCAAAATGCCACTTTCAACTAGTTAGTTAATAATTGAATGCAATACACAATAAATTTTATGCAAATTTTAATATTGCCTAGAGCTACGGGATGATACAATCTGAATGAGGTTTTTTCCTTTACTTTTTGGTTTAAAGCGTGTCATTGAAAAATAACACGTCACGGTAATGTATAGGGGAGCATACACACGTCATTCTTC